>NC_135236.1:177822231-178125261 GCF_051348905.1 Ranitomeya variabilis | reverse complement strand
TCCATCTCAGGCCACATAACCAGTTTGCATTCAGACACTGTCTCTATCGCAACAACATATTCTACTATGGAATACCATAGGAGGAAAGAAGTGAAGTAAGAACATAGATATAAAAAGGTAAATTGTATTAATAAATATTAAAACAAGTTTAGACAAAAGTGAATTAAAAATAAAAAGGGGAAAAATACCACCAGGACAAACAATGGGGGAATTAGCAAGGTACAGAATCCGACATAAGCGTGTTAAATTAATACATTAACCAATACCCTTGTATGCAGTGCAAAAAATGGCGGTTATACATTGGAAAATATAATATGGTATATAGGGTGAATAACCCAGCAATTAATATAAATAAGTTAACCAAAGGCCAAATATGCAAAACAAAGATTTATATTGATAAATAAGAAGGGCACGGCCAGTATTAAACGAAACTACACCAACATAGTACCATGTGTATGTGAAAAAATCCCTAAGAGGTAACAATCTCTGAAAGAGAGGGCACCAAGAAAATCATATGTCCAGATAGTGCAACACCAGGCTGCTAATGTACCGGAAAGTAGAAGCTACATATGACAAAAAGTACCAAAGGATAAGGAAGGGAATTATATGGTAAAGGCAAATTACCTGAAATGTGGGTAGAAATAAAGAGATGTGGCCGAGCCTCAGAGTCGGAGCACCTGAACTGATATCCCGGAGCGCCGTTTCGCTAATGCTTCTTCTGTTGGGGCAGGACTGTCTCTATCGCTGACAGGTCATGCTATTCTTAACACAGGCTTTCTTGGGGCGTGAAAGCTACCAATAGCTGCAGGTCACTGTAGGGCATCACTCAAAGTGCTTATACAAGGTCAATGATTTAATGTATTTCTGCACAATTTTCATTACCATTCAAGTCTCTCCATTTTAGCAGACTGAGCTCTGTCTCTCACTTCTCTTAATAATCTATGTACTGCAGATGACTGGTCTGGCTTAATGTAGCCAGGAAAAATAAAATGTCACTTTAACTAGCATAGATTTGATTCCAGCTGACCTATTCCATGTTTTGGGCCACTGTAGGAAATGTTTCATTTCCCCATAACTCCATTTCTTTCAGGATTAAAAAGGTTAAAAAACGTATTATTCACTGCCATACCTATAATTCATTTAGTTATAGTAACAATAAAACAAAAGAATAAACTTCAAACTATATAAAATATTATTGTGCCTTTTTGTGTCTTTCAGATGACAAACTGTTGAGAAAAAAAATTCTGAGGCCAGGTCGTGGTGAAGACTCAATACCACTCCCTGGGCAACAAGTAACTGTCTATCTTATGGGAATTTTGGAAGATGGAAGTCTGGTGGAAAAAGATCCTAAATTGTCCTTTGTTCTGGATGAAGGTGATGTTATACAGGTAAAGCTGTAAAAAATTCAACAACTCCTGTTTATAACCAAGCAATGAACCGATCTGTATGCTCACAGAAAATGATAAATCCAGACAGACTCCCATTTATCCATAATGTGCTCCATTGGGACTGATAAAGGGGTTGTCCACTACTTGAACAACCACTTCTTTAATGCAGCTTTTCCCCATGTAAATAAAAAAATGCATCAAAGCCATTCCTGGAATGTCGATGCTGGTTTTTCCGGCACTCAAATAACCTTGTTATACCATGGGAGTGCTGCAGGTAATGAGCAGCCACTGATGGACAGCACAGGCCACACTTCCTTCGGCTCATGTGGCATAGCAATGCCACACAAGCACCGGGCATCTACATTACTGGTACAGCGCTGGTGCACGAGGTGAGTGTAAGGGTTTTTTTTATTGTACAAGGGGTACTGTATAATTTAAGAGAAGATTGTCTAAGAAGTAGTCCACTCTTTTAAGGTTTCCTTTAACTTTGATGGTAAAAATACAGTGGGGAAAATAAGTATTTGATACACTACCAATTTTACAAGTTTTCCCACCTACAAAGAATGGAGAGGTCTGTAACTTTTATCATTGGCACACTTCAAATGCGAGAGACAGAATTTAAAAATAAAAAAACAGAAAATCACATTGTACGATTTATAAATAGTTAAATTTGATCTTATTGCATTAAATAAGTATTTGATCACCTACCAATCAGCAAGAATTCTGTCTCTCGCAGACCTGTTAGTTTTTCTTTAAGACGCCCTCCTACTCTGCACTCAGTACCTGTATTAATTTCACCTGTTTGAACTCTTTCCCTGTATAAAAGACACCTGTCACCACACACTCAGTCAATCACACTCCAGCCTCTCACCATGGCCAAGATCAAAGAGCTGTTTAAGAACACCGGGACAAAATTGTAGATCTGCACAAGGCTGGGATGTGCTACAGGAGAATAGGAAAGCAGCTTGTTGAGAAGGTGACAACTGTTGGCACAATTATTATAAAATGGAAGAAAAAAAGATGACTGTCAATCTTCCTCTGTCTTGGGCTCCATGCAAGATCTCGCCTCGTGGGGTAAGGATGATTCTGTAAAAGGTCATGAATCAGCCCAGGACTGCATGGGAGGACCTGTTCAAAGACCTGAAGAGAGCTGGGTACACAGTTTCAAACATTAAAACACACTACACCGTCATAGATAGAAATCCTGTAGGGCATGCAAGGTTCCCCTGCTTCTGCCAGCACATGTCCAGGCCCATTTGAAGTTTGCCAATGACCATCTGGATGATTTAGAGTTGACATGGAAGAAGGTCATGTGGCCAGATGAGACCAAAATAGAACTTTTTGGTATCAACTCTACTCGCCGCGTTCGGAGGAAGAAAGATGAGTACAACCCCAAAAACACAGGCCCCAACCATGAAGCATAGTGGGGAAACATCAAACTTTGCGGGATGCTTTACTGCAAAGGGGACGAGACGACTTCACTTATGAATCACGAGATTTTGGCCAACAACCTTATTCCCTCAGTAAAAGCATTAAAGATGGATCGTGGCTGGGTCTTTGTGCATGACAATGACCTTAAACACACTGCCAGGGTAACTAAGGAGTGGCTCCGTAAGAAGCATTTCAAGGTCTTGCAGTCTCCAGACCTGAACTCAATAGAATGCACCTAAAACAACTAAAAACGCACCAGACTAATCGAGTAGTACCTAGATCCCAGGGATCATATTGAAAATGGTCATAGACCAAAAGTCTGTGCTTAAAAGATAGAGGTATAGAGAATAATGTATACAAGAATTAATTTATTGAAGTATTAAATATACACACACTTATTATAGAATAATACATGGACAAAAAGTAGTAGCGAAAAACAGCTAAAAGATAGCATGTAAAGATGGCAACAAACAATGCAAAAGATACCATGAAACAACAATTTTGAGCGTCCCACTCTGACTGCAGACCAAAAATTGCTAAGAAAGTATGGAAGTGGGGTAACACTCCTAAATATGCGCAAAATATAGAGGTGAGTGAGCCCCCATGATCTTCCCCTGAATATGGTAAAATAGCAGGGGATATGTGAGCTAGTCTAGGCAACGCAGTTACATATGCAATGTATATAGTAGAAACATTATACCATTACCTTGAGACATGTTCACAGTAGATAGCAAGGAACTGCAGGCAGAGAGGGAGAGGGTGTTTTTTCTGAACTCAATAGAAACTCTTCTTAATGTTGCCCAGTTACAGTCCCAAAACCTGAAAGATCTCGAGAAGATCTGTTTGGAGGAGTGGGCCAAAATACCTGCTGCAGTGTGTGAAAACGTCTGACCTCTGTAATTGCAAACAAAGGCTTCTGTACCAAATATTAAGTTCTGTTTTTCTATTGTATCAAATACTTATTTCATGCAACAAAATGCAAAATAATTATGTAAAAATCATATAACTTGATTTTCTGGATTTTTTTTAAGATTCTGTCTCTCACAGTTGAAGTGTACCTACAATGAAAATTACAGCCCTCTCCATTCTTTGTAGGTGGAAAAGCGTGTAACATCGGCAATGTATCAAATACTTATTTTCAAAACTGTATATTTGTGGTCTGCTTTTTTTGCCATAAGACATATATAAAACCCTTAAAGACTAACCAATGTGAACTGAGATTAAATGATTTTAATTTACAGACCTTGAATATTTATTATGTACACTACCGTTCAAAAGTTTAGGGTCACCCAGACAATTTTGTGTTTTCCATGAAAACTCATACTTTTATTAATCAATTGAGGGTCCACATGAATTGAAAATCTAGTCCAGACATTGACAAGGTTCGAAAAAAAGATTTTTATTTGAAATAATAATTTTCTCCTTCAAACTTTGCTTTCGTCAAAGAATGCTCCCATTGTAGCGATAACAGCATTACAGACCTTTGGCATTCTAGCAGATAGACTGCTGAGGTAATCTGGAGAAATTTTACTCCATGCTTCTGTAGCGCCCCCACTGCCGCAGGGCCGAGGGGTACCCGGTACCGGGCCTCTGAGTCTCTGCTCTGGGGTTGTCACGGTGGCTAGACCCGGTCCGTGACCCTGCTGAGGGGCGTACAGTGATAGATGTGGATGGTGGTGGTGGTGCGGTGCAGTAAATAACGAGGACACCAGGTTGCAGTCTCTTTACCTCTTTACTGAAGGCTTCTGGGTCCTCAGTCCGGAATACGGTTAGCCGGGCTGCGCAAGTCCGGCCGGTCCGATGGCACCTCCAGAGTTCCCTTCGCAGGTGGAAATCTGTGCCTTCCTTCTAGCGCTTATGTGTTGTGGTCCTCCCCTGCTGTGCTTACGGGATAGTCCCCACAACTGTTGTGTCTGTTTCTCGTGTTCCCTCACAACTCGATTCTGATGTTCTTCTTCTTCTTCTCGTCCCCCAGATCTTATGGTAGGACGCACCCGTATGACGGGAAGGCTCGGAGCTCTTCCGGGACCCTAGAGTCGTCCCTCTCCACAAGTTGCCCCCTATGTCTGCGTAGGTGATGTAGGTGAGACAGCCAGCCTATAGCTCTCTGCCCTGCCGTTGGTTTGAAGTAATGCTTAGAGCCCTGTACTTCCTCAGCGTTCCGGCCACCGGTTATTTACGCCTCAGTAGGATGTTGCCTCGGTCTAACAGCACGACTCCTACTGGTATTCTCCCTGTTGCGTTGATCTCGTTTCTCACTCAGCACAATAAATCTCGCTTCTTGTCCTTTCTTAGGGCACCGCCGCTATGAAGTGCAGGCGCGGTCCCGTAGCTTTCTCTCTGTTTGCCAGGCCTCTGTCAGGATCCCACCCCTGACAGGGACCCTACCGAATCTTCCCCTACAACACCCTCTGCCACAAGGTGTTGCCTGGTTCCAACCCAGTCAGCATTCTTTCTAACTTCCTGCCTAACCCCCAGTTTTACCAGACTGAGGAGTGGCCTAATGAATAGTACCCTTAGCTCCCCCTGGAGGCCAGACTGTGAAATGTATTGGTGTCTGTGATACCTGGTCAGATGAACTCCTTCAGTGCCATCAGACATACCATAGCCCCCCTTAGCGGCGGAGCCACAGTACTGCAACGACCAGGACTCTGGGGCGCTGCACTTCCAGAAGCCCCTGCCACAAGTTGGTTTGGCTTGATGGGCACTTTTTGGGTACCATACGGTCAAGCTGCTCCCACAACAGCTTAATGGGGTTGAGATCTGGTGACTGTGCTGGCCACTCCATTACAGGTAGAATGCCAGCTGCCTGCTTCTTCCCTAAATAGTTCTTGCATAATTTGGAGTTGTGTTTTGGGTCATTGTCCTGTTGTAGAATGAAATTGGCTCCAATCAAGCGCTGTCTACAGGGTATGGTATGGCGTTGCAAAATGGAGAGATAGCCTTCCTTATTCAATATCCCTTTTACCTTGTACAAAACTCCCACTTTACCAGCACCAAAGCAACCCCAGAACATCACATTACCTCCACCATGCTTGACAGATGGCGTTAGACACTCTTCCAGCATCTTTTCAGTTGTTCTGCGTCTCACAAATGTTCTTCTGTGTGATCCAAACACCTCAAACTTGGATTCGTCTGTCCATAACACTTTTTTCCAATCTTCCTCTGTCCAATGTCTGTGTTCTTTTGCTCATATTAATATTTTCCTTTTATTAGCCAGTCTCAGATATGGCTTTTTCTTTGCCACTCTGTCCTGAAGGCCAGCATCCCAGAGTCGCCTCTTCACTGTAGACGTTGACACTGGCGTTTTGCGTGTACTATTTAATGAAGCTGCCAGTTGAGGACCTGTGAGGCGTCGATTTCTCAAACTACAGACTCTAATCTACTTGTCTTGTTGCTCAGTTGTGCAGCGGGGCCTCCCACTTCTCTTTCTACTCTGGTTAGAGCCTGTTTGTGCTCTCCTCTGAAGGGAGTAGTACACACCGTTGTAGGAAATCTTCAGTTTCTTGGCAATTTCTCACATGGAATAGCCTTCGTTTCTAAGAACAAGAATAAACTGTCGAGTTTCACATGAAAGTTCTTTTTTTCTGGCCATTTTGAAGTTTAATGGAATCAACAAATGTAATGCTCCAGATTCTCAACTAGCTCAAAGGAAGGTCAGGTTTATAGGTTCTTTAATCAGCCAAACTGTTTTCAGCTGTGCTAACATACTTGCACAAGGGTTTTCAAGGGTATTCTAACCATCTATTAGCCTTCTTACACAGTTAGCAAACACAAAGTACCATAAGAACACTGGAGTGATGGTTGTTGGAAATGGGCCTCTATACACCTATGAAGATATTGCATTACAAACCAGACGTTTGCAGCTAGAATAGTCATATACCACATTAACAATGTATAGAGTGTATTTCTGAATCATTTAATGTTAGCTTCATTGGAAAAAACTGCTTTTTTTTAAAAAAATAAGGAAATTTCTAAGTGACCCCAAACTTTTGGATGGTAGTGTAGTTTCTTTTAAAAAAAACAGTGCTACAAAAATTAGCTATTTGCATGAACATTTAGGTCTCCATCAGTCCGCTATGAGGTATGCTATACAGGGCTGCCACTAGAAATTTTGGGGCCCCATACTGGCAACATTTTCGGGGCCCCCTTGAGACTCCGCCCAAGCTCCACCCCAGCCCCGCCTCCACACTCCACCCCTCGAACTGTCCACAGTCCCACCGCTCTCTCTTGGAAAAACTCCACTTCTCACCAATCACACATTGAGGGTACGTGTCCACCTTCAGGATGGCCGGCGGTTGCTGCGTCGGAGCGGCAAACCCGCTCGGCGCTAAGCCCCGCCCCCTACTGTGACGCGATGATGCCGGATGTGTTCATTGCACACATCCGGGATCATCGCACCCCACACATAGGGCCCTGTGTTATAGCTTGCGGCGGCGCAGCTGCCGCAAGGAACACGGACATGCTGCTATCTTAAAAGAAGCGCCGTATGTCCGGAGTCGCAGGGCCGCCGGGTGCGTGTTACCACGCTTAGTGGAGACGGGATTTCATAAAATCCCCTTCACTATGCTGGAACATCTGGACGCTGCGTGTTTGACGCTGTGGCCCCACGCACCGTCAAACACGCAGCGTTTACTTAACGTGGACACATACCCTAACAGTTCCCATCACCAGATTACACATATAGCCGGCAGCTTTTGTTTTGGCCAAAAGATTTTGTAAGCCGCCACCATAACACGGTAGACTCTTTTGGTGAGGCCCTACTCTGCTGTAACCTATTAAATATTTGTTAAAATATGCAAAACAATTTAGGTATATTTTTATTTATTTTTCAATTTTTAAAATGACCAATAATATCACATAAAAAACAAATACCGCTACACCATGACCAGATGACATATTACCACCACAGTGATCGAATAATATCACATACAAAGAACAAATACCGCTACACCATGACCAGACCGCATATTACCACCACAGTGATCGAATAATATCACATACAAAGAACAAATACCGCTACACCATGACCAGACCGCATATTACCACCACAGTGATCGAATAATATCACATACAAAGAACAAATACCGCTACACCATGACCAGATGACATATTACCACCACAGTGATCGAATAATATCACATACAAGGAACAAATACCGCTACACCATGACCAGACCGCATATTACCACCACAGTGATCGAATAATATCACATACAAGGGACAAATACCGCAACACCATGTCCAGACCACATATTACCACCACATAGTGACTGAATACTACAATTCTGATCAGTAATAAAAAAAAAGCACCACACTATCACCATAAGGCCGGAGACACACTGGTGCGACATACGGCCGAGTCTCGCTGGTTAAAAGCAAGCTGTGGCACCGGCACTCCGGAGCGGAGCGTGCAGCTCCATGTATTGCTATGCAGCTGCATTCTCCGCTCCGGAGTGCAGGTGCCACAGCTTGCTTTTAACCAGCGAGACTCGGCCGTATCTCGCACCAGTGTGACCCCGGCCTAAGTGCCATTATACACAGGAGAGCTGTACTTAGTATGCAGTGTCTGTGTACAGATAATACAGTGATCACTAGTGAAATTATACACAGGAGCTCTGTATACAGTATACAGTGTTTAGTGTCAGTGTACAGGTAACACTGACTTACCAGTGACGTCTCTAGGTGAAGTCCTTCATCTTTCATCCAGCACAGACCGCCATCATGTCTTCCAGCCAGGACTCGTCTCTGCAGGAAATAACAGAGTTATCTCGAGCTCCGCTTGTAGAACACATTACTTAATTTTTCCCAACTTCTACATTACACAGCATAAAGAAAAAGAGGCGACATAGTGTCACTCTACACAGTAACAGGACCGCCCCCTCATTTAAAACAGTGTCCTCAAAAAATAAATACATCACTGCAGTAATAATATCCCTTAATTAGTCCCTATGGTAATAATATTCGCCATCCTGGCCCCGTGTGTCTCATTCCTGGCGTCAGCCATATGTTCTCCCATCCTGCCCTCATGAGTATCCTTTCTGCACCATATGATCTCCCCATCCTGCCCCATCTGTCTCCATCATATCCATCCTGCCCCATGATCCTGCACGATCTGTCTCCAATTCTGCCCCCAGTGTCTCCAATCATGCCCCATCTGTCTCCAGTTATGCCCCCATGTCTTTCATCATACCCCATATCTCCATTCTGCCCGTGTCCAGCATCATTCATAGCCCCCGTGTCCAGCATCATTCATAGCCCCCGTGTCCAGCATCATTCATAGCCCCCGTGTCCAGCATCATTCATAGCCCCCGTGTCCAGCATCATTCATAGCCCCCGTGTCAGCATCATTCATAGCCCCCGTGTCCGCATCATTCATAGCCCCCGTGTCCAGCATCATTCATAGCCCCCGTGTCCAGCATCACTCATAGCCCCCGTGTCCAGCATCACTCATAGCCCCCGTGTCCAGCATCACTCATAGCCCCCGTGTCCAGCATCATTCATAGCCCCCGTGTCCAGCATCATTCATAGCCCCCGTGTCCAGCATCATTCATAGCCCCCGTGTCCAGCATCATTCATAGCCCCCGTGTCCAGCATCATTCATAGCCCCCGTGTCCAGCATCATTCATAGCCCCCGTGTCCAGCATCTCTGCCCCCGTGTCCAGCATCTCTGCCCCCGTGTCCAGCATCTCTGCCCCCGTGTCCAGCATCTCTGCCCCCGTGTCCAGCATCTCTGCCCCTGTGTCCAGCAGGGACACAAGGATACGGACGCAAAGATACTTTATATGTGTACCACCTCCACCTGTGCCTTGTTGGAATGTGCAGCAAACAAACACCCCCCCTCATTGAATCCATGCAGGCAGCAAACCAACCCCCCCCCCCGGGCCCTGTTTGAATCCATGCAGGCAGGCAGCAAACAAACCTCCCCACCCCCGGGCCCTGTTTGAATCCGACCCCCCCGTGCCTCAGCCTGCACCACGGGTCGGATTCAAACAGGGCCCAGGGGTGAGGGCCCGGGGGTGAGGGCCCGGGGGTGTTTATTTGCTGCCTGCCTGCACGGGGGGTCTGATTCAAACAGGGCCCGGGGGTGGGGGCCCGGGGGGGTTTATTTGCTGCCTGCCTGCACGGGGGGTCTGATTCAAACAGGGCCCGGGGGTGGGGGCCCGGGGGGGGGGTTATTTGCTGCCTGCCTGCATGGGGGGTCTGATTCAAACAGGGCCCGGGGGTGGGGGCCCGGGGGGGTTTATTTGCTGCCTGCCTGCACGGGGAGTCTGATTCAAACAGGGCCTGGGGGTGGGGGCCCGGGGGGGGGGTTTATTTGCTGCCTGCCTGCACGGGGGGGTCTGATTCAAACAGGGCCCGGGGGTGGGGGCCCGGGGGGGGTTTATTTGCTGCCTGCCTGCATGGGGGGTCTGATTCAAACAGGGCCCGGGGGTGGGGGCCCGGGGGGGTTTATTTGCTGCCTGCCTGCACGGGGAGTCTGATTCAAACAGGGCCTGGGGGTGGGGGCCCTGGGGGGTTTATTTGCTGCCTGCCTGCACGGGGGTCTGATTCAAACAGGGCCCGGGGGGGTTTATTTGCTGCCTGCCTGCATGGGGGTCTGATTCAAACAGGGCCCGGGGGTGGGGGCCCCCGGGCCCTGTTTGAATCAGACCCCCGTGCAGGCAGGCAGCAAATAACCCCCCCCCCCGGGCCCCCACCCCCGGGCCCTCACCCCCAGGCCCTCACCCCCGGGCCCTGTTTGCATCCGGAGTCTGGACGGACGGTACTAACCCTGCTCGCCCGCCGCCGGCTCCACTCGTCTGGTCCGGTCTGCAGAGCAGCTCCAGCATCCTGCACGTCCTCGGTCCTCTCATCGTGCGGTGGTCCCCTGCTGCCACCGGCCTGCCTCTTCTGCTCCGCCGTCTGCTCCACCGCCGTCCGCAGCAGGCACGTGGCACACCACACGCTGCTCTGCTCTGGAATGAGGAAGTGGAGCAGGGCAGCGTGTGACGTCACACGCCCATGATGCACCGGGCCCCTTAAAGCTACAGCGCTCATTTAGCCTGCATTTACACACACCAGACGCGGAGACGCCAGCCCACAGGTAGTTAATTGGCTCAATGGCAGCGCAGCAGCTGCAGCAGCATGAATAAAATGTCAGAGGGGGCCCGAGCAGAGCGCGGACCGGGTTGTCAGCGTGCTCGGGCGGCGGGCCCCCCTTTTTGCTCCTCATCTCCGGGCCCCATACAGCAGTGATGCCTGTCATGCCCTGATGGCGGCCCTGATGCTATAGATTTGCTTACTTTAAAGAGGGCTTCAATCCTCTGAGAACAGGTTCTTAATGGCCTGTTGTATTAAAAATTGTGGGAATTAACTGAAAATGCATTGCCTGGTGTCGGTTGCAGAAGAGGCGTAGCTGGGAGTTCAGCTCTAACCGGTAACCCTGATTACAACTATGGTGGCACACTGATATTACTGCCATATAGAAGTAGATACCAGTGCTGCAGAACCTTCCATTGATTACAGTACAGTTTCAGATAGTGACTTACAGCTGACATTCTTTCTGATGCAGTCGTTCACTTTTCCCATGTTTTCCAATTGCCCAGACCAACATGGCAACTTCTTCCATCCACGACTCGTCTGCAGAGATTACAATAAACACACATTTGATTTCTCACATTTCCAGCACCATCCCCATCTATTCTGAACCTGCACAAACACCTCAACCTGCTGATACCCCAATACTGAGCCGCTGCTGCATATGTGAAGGGAGAAAAAAACAGTCAAAGGAGCGCATGCGAGACGATGAGTTGATATAAAATCTTCATTTATTAGTTTCCACAACGCGTTTCAACGGAATAGCTCCGTCTTCCTCAGGTGGCTGCTGCATATGTGTCCTTGTTACTGCACCTGGTGTTTGGCATAACAGCAGTGCTCCTCTTTGTGCCCCACATAATAATGCTTGCCACATAGTAATACATGCCTCCTTTGTGCCGTATAGATGGTAAAATTGTCCCCAAGAAAATATTAATGTCCTGTGCAAATGCACTAGAAAACAGTGTACACATTTTGCCCCTTTGACGGACACAATACTGCAACGGCCCCTACTTCCTGCCATGCACAATATAATTATAATTGTAAATACCATATTTTTCACTTTGTAAGACGCTCCGGATTATAAGACGCACCCCAAATTTTGAGGAGAAAAATAGGAAAAAAACTTTTTTTAATAAATTGGTGGTGCTTCTTATAATCCATGCATCTTATGGCTTACCAGGGGGTGGTGTCCGCGGTGAAGAGGGATCCCAGGGTCGCTGCTGGAGGAGGCAGAAGTGGAGCATTGCTGCAGGCTGGGATGAGGGGGTGTGCAGGTGTCCTGTGCTGCAGGGAGGCTCCTGTGCTGCAGGGGGGCTCCTGTGCTGCAGGGGTGTCTCTGGTGCTGCAGGGGTGTCTCCGGTGCTGCTGGGGGCTCTGCCGACATCTTGTCGGAGGCCAGAGCCCCCTGGCAGTACGTCCATGCTTTCCTGTGCAGTGGACTTTGGAAAAATGGCCGGGAGGCGGCGCATGCGCAGATGGAGATCTTGGGACCAAGATCTCGAGAGATGAGATCTCAGTGCTGAAATCTCATCTCCCGAGATCTTGGTGCCGAGATCTCTATCTGCGCATGCGCCGCCTCCCGTCGGCAATCTTCCCGGAGTCTGTCGCACAGGAAAGCATGGACAAACTGCCGGGGGGCTCTGGCCTTTCACAAAATGTTGGCAGAGCCCCCCGCAGCTCCAGAGAATCCAGCATCACCCTGGGCAGCAGGGGACACTCTGGGCAGCGGCAGCAGCGGCGGACACCCCCTCATCCCAGCCTGCAACGGTAACGGCAAGCTATATATCTGCTTTGTAAGGTTCACCCCCATTTCCTCCCCAAATTTTGGGGAAATAAAGTGCGTCCTACAAAACGAAAAATACGGTATGTGACAAAAGCTGTGCATTTATCATCATTATCTGTGATAGTAGGTTCTGACATTAATGGTACAGTCCATGCAATATCATCATAAAGGTAGTTCAGGTAGCTGAAATGGTGACCCCCAAAAAGCTATGCTATTTCCAGGAGGTCACCATGAGATCACATGACATATACAATGAATTTCCAGATAGAAATGAACAACTATGGTACTGCTGGATTATATGTATTGAAGTACTAGTCATAGGATGCATTAAAAATAAAATCACTGGAGTGCTACTTTAACATTCAGAGACGTTTGTAGCCACATATAGTTATGAGAGGTCAGGAAACAGTTCCTGTGCTTTGTTTGCTCTCCCTTTTCTGTGAATTGTTTATTTAGGACTCTGGACTGTGGACCATAACTGATGCACAAGCAATGCATTATCTTGAGAAGCAGATAATACACATCAAGGGCTCACACTCATCAGCGTAAATAAAATCAGTCAGATGTTGTTCCTAAAAAGTAGGACGAGGTTTATGCGTGTGTCATGCGGGAACAATGCGATTTTCCTCACCTATGACATCTGTATAACATGCATATGGCATCTGGATGCAATGCATTTTTAACATCAGCTTTTACATAAAGTAATTCTGTGTCATTTCAACCTAGTTTACTAACTAATAAAACAATCTTAATTACAGATAGATACATATATCTCATTGAGGTATATAATCAGTGCAGTGCAGCTTGCAATACATGTATTTAGCTCATAATTAAATAAATAAAAGAAACAAATGGTGTGTGGTCCCCCTTATTTTTCTTCACCAGCTGAGGGAAAGCCAACAGATGGGGGCTGATGTTTATAGTCTGGAAAGAGTGTAGTAAACATGGAGCTTCCCAGGCTATTAATATCAGCCCACAGCATGGTCCTCCCTATAATTAATAACCAGCAATGGCTCGGTAGACAGGTGCGGGCTGATATTAATAGCCTTGGAAGGGGCAATGGATATTGGCTCCCTCCCATACTAAGAACTTCAGCTCTCAGCTGCCCCAGAAATGGCGCATCCATTAGATGCGTCAATTCTGGTGCTTAGCCACCGCTCTTCTCACTTGCCCTGGTGAGGTGGCAAGTGGGGTAATAGTATTGGGGTTGATGTCAGCTTTGTAATGTCAGCTGACATCAAGGTCAGGGGTTAGTAGTGTACTGGTATCTATAAGACATCCTCGTTATTACTCCCACAGTCAAATGTAATAAAGACAAAAAACATAGACTGAGTAAAGTCCTTTAATTGAAATAAAAACACAAAGACCTTTATTTGAAATAAAAACTCCCCAACCCTCTTTTACCCATTTATTAATGTAAAATTAAAAATAAAAAAATACAGTATTCCTAACCTGTCAGCCGATAATTCATTTATCCCGCGATGAGCCCAACTCAGCTACATCTAGATACATTGCAGTGTGGTGGTATGATGCAACCGCTCAGCCCTGCATTCAGGAGACACTGAGCTGTGTGTGAGAACGCAGCTATACAACCGAGCACCAATGTCAATAAGGAGACTGGAGTTCATAGATGAACTTCGGACAACACACGCAAATGGTGATGTCAGTGAGTTGACTAACGTCAACACAGCACTGAAGCTGAGTTTTCACATGCAGCTCAGTGTCTACTAGATGCAGAGTTGAGCAGTCACATCATTCCACTGCTCAGCAATGCTTCCAGATGTAGCTGAGTTGATTATCGGCAGACAAGTGAGGTTAGTAATGGGGGTGTCTTATAGGTGCCTCTCCATTACTAATCCTTGGGCTTGATGTCAGCTGACATTACAATGCTGACATCAACCCCAATACTATTACCCCACTTGCCACCATACCAGGGCAAGTGGGAGAGCGGAGGCTAAGCACCGGAATTGGCGCATCTAATGGATGTGCTATTTCTTTCTGGGCATCACCGAAACATGGCTGACACCCTCTGACACAGCCTCCCCTGCTGCACTGTGTTACGGTGGCCTCCACTTCACCCACACTCCTCGCCCTGGCAACAAACATGGTGGAAGAGTGGGTCTTCTCCTTTCTTCCAACTGTACCTTTAACCCAATCCCACCTCTACCCTCCCTTATCCTCCCCTCTTTTGAAGTCCACTCTGTCCGCATCTACTCCCCCTACAACCTCCAAATGGCCATCATATACCGACCGCCGGGCCCGACCACTGCCTTTATTGACCAATTCTCCACCTGGCTCCTTCACTTTCTGTTTGCTGACATTCCCACCATCATCATGGGTGACTTTAACATCCCCATTGACACCCACCAGTCAGCAGCCTCCAAACTCCTGTCCCTTACTTCATCCTTTGGACTTACTCAGTGGTCCTCCTCAGCCACCCACACAAACGGACACACATTAGACCTGGTCTTCACCCGTTTATGCTCCCTATCTAACTTCACAACCTCCCCTCTCCCTCTATCTGACCACCATCTACTCACTTTCTCATCCCTGTCCTCCTCACCTGTCACCCATGTCAAGCACCATGCGCACCCACGCAGGAACCTCGCACACCTAAACACTCTATGACTCTATCCTACCACTGTCATCTATATCCTCACTCCATGACACAGACACTGCCACTGCTTTCTACAATGCCACTCTTGCATCAGGTATTGACAAGGTCGCCCCCATCATGCATACCAGAGTGCGACGAACCAATAGACAACCCAGGCACAATCACAACACATTACTAAAAAGCTTCAGCAAGTGTCCAGAATTGCAGAACGGCGTTGGAAGAAAACGCATTCACAAGATGATTTCACTGCACTCAAACAAGCAACACTGGCATTCAAATCAGCTCTCACCTCTGCTAAACAGGCCTACTTCACAACCCTCGTATCTTCCTTATCCCACAACCCCAAACAGTTGTTCAACACTTTTAACTCCCTCCTCCGCCCACCACTGCCCCCTCCGAGTTCCCTAATCATTGCCGAGGACTTTGCCACGCACTTCAAAAATAAGATAGACCAAACAAGGCAAGTCTTTGTTGTCCAACCACCACAACCCCTCTGTATGAGAGACCAATGCCCAAACCCCATAACTTCACTCTCCAAAATCTCTGAAGGGGAGCTTGCTCATCTTCTCGCCAAATCACACCTCACCACTTGTGCACTTGACCCCATCCCATCCCACCTCCTCCCAAAACTTACCACCACACTAATCCCATCCCTAACCCATCTCTTCAACCTTTCACTAACTTCTGGTACCTTCCCCTCTGCCTTCAAACATGCCACAATCACACCTATCCTCAAAAAGCCTTCCCTTGACCTGAGCGCTATGTCCAGCTATCGCCCCATATCTTTGCTCCCATTTGCCTCCAAACTCCTTGAACAGCACGTCCATGCTGAACTTTCCTCTCACTTTGCATCTAACTCTCTCTTCGACAACCTACAATCTGGCTTCCGTCCCCACCACTCCACTGAGACTGCCTGACCAAAATTACTAACGACTTACTTACAGCCAAAGCTAACAGACAATTCTCTATACTCCTCCTCCTAGACCTGTCCTCTGCCTTCAACACAGTTGACCACTGCCTCCTACTACAGATCCTCTCTTCCTTTGGGGTCAAAGACCTTGCCCTATCCTGGATCTCCTCATACCTTGCCAACCGCACATTTAGCGTTTCCTACTCCCATACTACTTCTTCATATTGCCCCCTCTCTGTTGGTGTCCCCCAAGGCTCTGTCCTAGGACCTTTACTCTTCTCAATCTATACACTCGGCCTGGGACAACTCATAAGGTCCTATGGCTTCCAGTACCATCTATATGCCGATGACACTCAGATCTACCTCTCTGGCCCAGATGTCACCGCTCTGCTGTCCAGAATCCCAGAGTGTCTATCAGCCATATACTCCTTCTTCTCCTCTCGCTTCCTCAAGCTCAATGTGGACAAATCTGAACTCATTATCTTTCCTCCATCATGCATATCTTCCCTACCTGATCTATCTATTAAAATAAATGAAATCACACTTTCCTCTGTCCCCAAAATCCGCTGCCTCGGAGTAACCCTTGACTCTGCCCTGTCCTTCAAACCGCACATCCAAGCTCTCGCCACCTCTTGTCGCCTCCAGCTCAAAAATATTTCCAGAATCCGTCCTTTCCTCAACCCACACTCTACCAAAGTGCTTGTGCATGGCCTAATCATCTCCCGCCTCGACTACTGCAACATACTCCTCTGTGGCCTACCTTCTAACACTCTCGCACCCCTCCAGTCCATCCTTAACTCTGCTGCCCGACTAATTAATCTCTCTCCTCGCTACACTCCTGCTTCACCTCTTTGCAAATCCCTTCACTGGCTCCCAATTTCCCAGCGTATCCAGTTTAAATTACTAACACTTACCTACAAAGCCATCCATAACCTTTCTCCTCCGTATATTTCCACACTAATCTCTCAATATCTTCCCTCACGTAATCTCCGGTCCTTCCAAGACCTCCTCCTCTCCTCCACACTTATTCGCTCCTCACCCAATCGCCTCCAAGACTTCTCCCGAATATCACCCATCCTCTGGAATTCAGTGCCCCAACACATCCGGTTATCCACTTCTTTTGGATCCTTTAAAAGAAACCTGAAAACCCACCTCTTCAAAGAAGCTTACAGCCTGTAAAGACCACACGGCCACCTCAACACCATTGGAGCTACTGCAACCCTCAACCTATTGTCTCCTTCCCCATAATCCTGTAGAATGTAAGCCCGCAAGGGCAGGGTCCTCTTCCCTCTGTACCAGTCTGTCATTGTTAGTTTTGTTTACTGTAAGTGATATTTGTATTTTGATGTAACCCCTTCTCATGTACAGCACCATGGAATTAATGGTGCTATATAAATAAATAATAATAATAATAATAATTTCTAGGGCGACTGAGGGCTGATGTTCTTAGTCTGGGAGGGGGCTAATATTCATGGCCCCTTCCTAGGTTATTATTATCAGCCCACAGCTTTCTACCTAGTCTTTGCTGGTAATTAATCATAGATGGGACCTCACATTATTTTTTGGGGAGTCACCCATTGTTAATAACCAGAAAAGGCTAAGTAGACAACTGTTAATAGCCTGGGAAGCTCCATGTTTATTACCCCCTTTCCAGAATATAAACATCAGCCCCCTTCTGTCGGCTTTCCCTCATGTACATTAAGCTACACACGCACTGCATTAATTATATATATGTTACTGACATCTTTCTATTTATCTATTCTATGTATATATTTAGTCTATCTTTTCTATTCTGATGGGTCGTTCTGTGAATTTAATGTACGGTACTTGGCTGATGAAATGTCGGGTTTCCGATGAGATGGGTGAGTTAAAACCAGACGGCACATGCATGGTCCGTCTGCCATGTGATTTTTTTTTACTCACATCCATTGACTTGCATTGGTGAGTCTCATTCGATATACACGGCCATTCGCATAATGCTGTGATTTTTTTCTCAGTCTGATCCGAGCTGAGAAAAAAATTGCAGATAAGCACATAATCATTGACTAACATAAGTCAGAGTGCAAGCCGATTTTTTTTTTTATTGGATTACACTTGTCCGTCTTAAACATAAATGAGTGCGAGCCCTAAAGGTGTTGTCTTGGCTTATCATGAAAGTCTGTAGTCACTCTATGTGACTGCAGATTTATGAACTCTCCTATCGTGTGCCGCACACGCTGTGAAGATTCTCTGATGTTGGCGTCTAGATCAAGCCATATTCTGAATATGGCCTCACTCAATGCAAGTGAATTGAGAGAAGCTGCACATGTCGAGTTGGAATATGGCTGGAAGTATGTATATCGCATATGTACGAGCACATGACTGGTCGATCTCACTGCTAGCACTGGAGAATCCTCACAACACGTCTTGACTGCAGACAACGCATTTAATGGAGCGTAATATTCAGCACAACATTACTTTTTAACACATAACTGGAGACTTTAAAAAATGCTAACAAAATACTCATACAGACATCTGGATCATTCCAAATGGTTCACTACTTTCACATTGTTTTAACTGTTAAATGCTTGTATCCCCCATGTCTAACTAAAGTCATGTTTTGTGTACACAGGCTTTAGAGTTGGGTGTTCGATCAATGCAGCTGGGAGAAGTGGCATTTCTACTGACAAATGGCCTTTATGCCTTCGGCCTTCTAGGAAGGTATTTATTTTAATGCACATCACTGAACGCTCACAATAAATAGGGGCTTCCATATGACATTCATTTTGGGCAATAACAAAAGTGTCAGCACCCCATGACATTTGTCATTTGCATTTACAACCAAAATTTTGCTCAACTTGCAACATTTCCTTGTTGTAAATATACCCACCAAATTTATCAATGTTTTCCATAATTTAATACACCATTTTAGTGCCTTCACCAAAATGTAAAAACTGAGTGTTGTGGTTAACCCCTGGATAGGAAGTATGACATATTTATGAATGCATTTCTATATGAAAATTGCAAAAAAGTCACATTTTATCATTAAGGTGCGATAATTGTTACATTTTCATTTGTGGCCAAAATTTGTAATATTTGCTCACCATTCAAGCTGATGTATTATTGCTGTTTCTCTATGGATAAGGACAGTTTGGGCAGCACTGATACAGCCACAATAGTTCTGAAACTATTAACGGCTGCATGATTTTGCAAGAAAATCGCTATTTTACCTGCAGAGAAACACAGGCAGCAGTAATGGCTGTGGGTGAAACAGTTATTTTCTGGCAAAATCATGCACCGTTTTAACAATCAAATTTGGAATCGCAGTGGCAGTAAGGCTACTTTCACACTAGCGTTGTTTGGTGTACGTCGCAATGCGTCGTTTTGGAGAAAAAACGCATCCTACAAAGTTGCCTGCAGGATGCGTTTTTTCTCCATAGACTTGCATTAGCGACGCATTGCGACATATGGCCACACGTCGCATCCGTCGTGCGACGGATGCGTCGTGTTTTGGTGGCCGCAACGCACAAAAAAAGTTCAATGTAACTTTTTTTGTGCGTCGGGTCCGCCATTTTCGACCGCGCATGTGCGGCCGAAATTCCGCCCCCTCCTCCCCGGAACTCACAATGGGCAGCGGATGCGTTGTAAAACTGCATCCGCTGCCCACGTTGTGCTACATTTAGCACACTGTCCATCGGTACGTCGGGCCGACGGATTGCGACGGCCCCGTACCGACGCAAGTGTGAAAGTAGCCTTACCCACCACATTTCTGCTGGATATCGATTGCATCAGCATGCACTTATCTTTCCTTTATCAGGCGTCATCAGATCCAAAATGGAACATATAAATTTCATCCAATTTTTACAGATTTATTGCCATTATTAACCAAAGGAGCTGTATTAGATCATGTCCTTTATAAAATGTTGCTGTATAAATATTAATGCCACGCAGACTTAAAATACAGAAACACGGATGGCACAAGGGTGAAAATCGTAGGAGTTTCCTGGATGAAAATCGAACAATTTTTCATATGCTCGACAGACCCTGTCCTTAGTCCAAATCAGATATGGACAATTCTAACATTATGGGAACCTTTGAGCCTCTCAAGTTATTGTGCTTATGTCTAACAGCCTTTTGCTCCTCAAACCTGGCTAAAGATCTGAAAATAAAAGTAATGAAAGTTTTCAAAGCTAGAGAAATCTAAGAAAAGATATCTGAAAGCTTCCTCTTTGCAAATTCCACTGTTCAAAACTTAAATAAAAATTGAAAGTGGGCAACAGTTTAAGTGAATTCTAGATTTTAAAAGGTAAGACAAATCTTTGATAGAATCGCGTATCATCTGCATGCGCAAACGCATGCCAAAACACATGCAAAAGCATGCTTACGCTGCGCATCATCTTGCGCATGAAGCAAACAAAAACGCTGCATGTGCATGGCTTTAAATGCGCTTTGGCATGCGTTTGCGGTTTTTATGCGCGTGGTGAGGTGGTGACATAATTTTTTGGACACGCGCAGTCTAAAGTATGCATAAGTATCAAACGTATGCATACGCATGTCCTTGTGTACCAATGCGTTCCCATAGACAGTCATGCGTTTTTTTACGCAATCGTCCGCATGCGCAATATTTGACGCCTCAAAAAATGCAGTGTGTTGCGTTCGCCGGACCCCGCCGCACACCTCAAAACGACACATGCGTACGCATCCACAAGTGAACGCATGTCCCTGCATACACCATGTCTAATCAGCACGTGACGGCATGTATGCAAATCGTCGGTACGAGATAATTTTGACAGCGTGCAGTGTGCACTGTGAGAGTTCAGAAGTATGCAGTCATATAGAATGAGTGCAGACTCATCACAAACTTAGGCAACCTCTTTAATGCTCCTAACATAAATAAAAACCTGAAAATTAGTCAGTATCAGAAATAACATTTACATCCAGGTACCTAAATGATCCTGAATACCAATTTATTGCCAGATCAATCAGTTTCTCGTAGCAATTTCAAGAATATAAGAGGCCTCCCCGTCAGGGAATTGAAACCTGGTATCCCGCGTGACAGGCGGGGATATTTACTACTATACTAGCGAGGATTGGCTAAAACCTTATAAATTATGTTGTCTCTGGAGTCATTCTCTTTCTTTTCTTCTTTATCTTGTCCAGACTCCATGAATTTTCTCATCCACAGTTGTCGCTGCAGACTTCCATCTTCTCTGGTCTTGTGCAGCACATCCCCACACGACACCCTTAAGGATAGCAGTGTAATTATAATGCTCCTGAATAAAAATATTTGCCCTATGCTGAGCCCCTGAATAAATAATTGCCCCTCACTATATTCCCTGCACAAAATATTACTCACACTGTCCCTCTTATAGTGCATGCCCTCCACACTGCCCCTTCCTTTCCATACTGGACCCCCTCTTCACATTGTCCTCTCACACAAGGTCCCCCCTATAGGACCCATTCTCTAAGCTGTGCCCCCTCATTACACTCCCTCTCCTTGGTATACTGTTGCCTACTGGCTGTGCCCTTATACTGTTCCCCCCATGCTACAACCCCCCTACACACTACTCAGTCTCTATTCTGTGCCCACTTGCACTTTTTTCCCCATACTGTCTCCTCGCATTATTCCCCTCAATAGTATCCCCACACGTTTCTCCATCCTTCCTCACACACATTTACCTTATCACTTTCCATACTGCCTGCTTTCACATCTCTCTGACTCTGCATACTGTGTCTGCACCTATCCCATCACCCTCGCTCCCCATACTGTGTCCCCATACATTTTCCCCTCGCTTCTCATACTTTGTCCCTACCCATACCATCACTTACCCTGCTGTGTCTGCACCCATCCCACATACATGCCCCATCTCATACCTTCCTCCTCATATTGTGTCTTCAAATTTCTCCTGCTCCCCATATTGTGTCTGTACCTGTCCCTTCCTTGCTCCCCAAAATTGTGACCTCAAATCATCCCCGTTACATGAAATCTCCCCCAGCCCTGTTACACTAAATACCCCATCAAAGTAAATACCTCCCACACACAGTAAATATCCCCCCACATACAGTAAATACCCCCCACACACACACAGTAAATACCCCCACACACAGTAAATACAACCACACACTAAATACAACCACACACACAGTAAATGCACCCCCCAATAAACACCACTGACACCTAGTAAATACCCCCCCACACACACAGTAAATACCCACCACACACAGTAAATACCCCACACACAGTAAATACCCACACACGAAATACAACCACAAATACACAGTAAATGCACCCCCAATAAACACCAGCAACACCCAGTAAATACCCATCCAAGCCGTAAATACACCTTCCCAATATCTTCGGCACTTGTACCTCTGCAGCGCCAGAGACTGACGTCAGCAGCGTGATCACATGACATGATCACACTGCTGATGCCGCTGTGACCCAGCATTCAGAGCTTCAACTGTACTCGCATCTGTAAGATGTGAGTACAATTGATCTCTGGGAGCCAGCGAGCTGCAGCTTCTCTGTGCCGGCTGTCAGCTTGAACATCTAACTCCCAGTCGTTCTCTTCTTGACCCTTGACAATCTGGTTTCCATTCTTTAGACTCTAATGAAACTGCCTTTAGTAAAGTATCTAACTATCTACTAACAGCTAAATCCAAAGGCCTCTACTCCCTCTGTTTCTCCTGGATCTCTCTGCAGCATTTGACACACTGGATCACCAGCTCCTCCTCATTATGCTTCACTTTATCGGCCTCAAAGACACCGTTCTCTCCTTGTTCTCCTCCTACCTTTCAAACCGCTCCTTCACTGTATCTTTTCCTGGCTCCTCTTGCCCTACTCTTCCCCTTACTACTGGGGTTCCTCAAGGCTCAATCCTAGGCCCCCTCCTTTTCTCTATATAAATTGTCCCTATTGGACAAACCATCTTTAGATTTGGTTTCCATTATCATCTCTATGCTGATGATACCAATATATTCACATCTTCTCCTGAAATCAATGCCACCTTAATACAAAATAGCAGGAATTTTCCGTCTGCTGTCTCTAACTTCAGGCCTTCACTCAATCTGAAGCTGAATCTCTCCAAAACTGAATTTCTCGTATTTCCTCCCTCTAGATTTTTCCTACGCCTATTCTATTATTCGAGAAGGCGTTTAGTGGATTTACCTGTGACCGTCGCTAGGTTTTGATTGTGTGATAATTCCCTTTCTTCTCCTACTTTGGTTTGACCCCATCCTCCACTCCCCGATGCATTCCTCTCTGGTGTGTGTGAGTATATTTGTATGTTTGGTATGTTTTGTTACCCCTGTTCGTATTACCTTGTTAGTCTGGTTGGTGTCTTACAGTACACTACCACTCCCCTCTTCCCTTGGTGGGGGAAGGGTACAGACTGAGGGCAGATTCAGGAGCTAAGTTAAGGTAAGTGGTGTTGTCACCATCAGAAGTAATCCAGGGAACTGAACGATATTAGTGTTAAGGTACCGTCACACTAAGCGACGCTGCAGCGATACAGACAACGATGCCGATCGCTGCAGCGTCGCTGTTTGGTCGCTGGAGAGCTGTCACACAGACCGCTCTCCAGCGACCAATGATGCTGAGGTCCCTGGGTAACCAGGGTAAACATCGGGTTACTAAGCGCAGGGCCGCGCTTAGTAACCCAATGTTTACCCTGGTTACCAGTGTAAAATGTAAAAAAACAAACAGTACATACTCACCTTCGCGTCCCCCGGCGTCTGCTTCCTGCACTGACTGAGTGCCGGCCCTAACAGCAGAGTGGTGACGTCACCGCTGTGCTGTGCTTTCACTTTATGGCCGGTGCTCAGTCAGTGCAGGAAGCGGACGGCGGGGGACGCGAAGGTGAGTATGTACTGTTTGTTTTTTTACATTTTACACTGGTAACCAGGGTAAACATAGGGTTACTAAGCGTGGCCCTGCGCTTAGTAACCCGATATTTACCCTGGTTACCATTGTAAAACATCGCTGGCATCGTTGCTTTGGCTGTCAAACACGACGATACACGCCGATCTGACGACCAAATAAAGTTCTGAACTTTAATCAACGACCAGCGATATCACAGCAGGATCCTGATCGCTGCTGCGTGTCAAACACAACGATATCGCTAGCCAGGACGCTGCAACGTCACGGATCGCTAGCGATATCGTTTAGTGTGAAGGTACCTTAAGGGACAAGGAAGGAGCCCCTGGTACTGGGACTCCCGACAACAGAGTCGTGACACAGAACTTTTCTTTATTCCCTATATCCAATCACTCACTTGCTCATGTTACCTGTATCTCAAACACATCTCCAGATTCTGACCTTTTCTCACCTTTTAAACTGCAAACATTCTTACTTTCACTCTTATTCGTTCTCGTCTGGACTACTTCAACACTTTACTGATCGGCCTTCCTCTAAAGGTACCTTCACACTAAGCGACGCTGCAGCGATACAGACAACGATGCCGATCGCTGCAGCGTCGCTGTTTGGTCGCTGGAGAGCTGTCACACAGACCGCTCTCCAGCGACCAACGATGCTGAGGTCCCTGGGTAACCAGGGTAAACATCGGGTTGCTAAGCACAGGGCCGCGCTTAGTAACCCGATGTTTACCCTGGTTACCAGTGTAAAATGTAAAAAAACAAACAGTACATACTCACCTTCGCGTCCCCCGGCGACCGCTTTCTGCACTGACTGAGTGCCGGCCCTAACAGCAGAGCGGTGACGTCACCGCTGTGCTTTCACTTTACGGCCGACACTCAGTCAGTGCAGGAAGCGGATGCCTGGGGACGCGAAGGTGAGTATGTACTGTTTGTTTTTTTACATTCTACACTGGTAACCAGGGTAAACATCGGGTTACTAAGCGCGGCCCTGCGCTTAGTAACCCGATATTTACCCTGGTTACCATTGTAAAACATCGCTGGTATCGTTGCTTTTGCTGTCAAACACAACGATACATGGCGATCTGACGACCAAATAAAGTTCTGAACTTTAATCAACGACCAGCGATATCACAACAGGATCCTGATCGCGGCTGCGTGTCAAACACAACGATATCGCTATCCAGGATGCTGCAACGTCACGGATCATTTGTACAAATAGTCCCCAAAACATATTTATAATACAATAATTAGCATACAAATAATTGTATATAGATGCTAAATTGCATCCTGAGATATAAGGCAAAAAACGACTCAGAGGATAATTAGCGAAACGGAGAAAGATAGAGTCAAAATGCCAATAATTGCAAAATTAGTAGAAACTTTATTACATAGTAAATACACACATAAAATCAATATTGTGCACACAGTGTGCACATAGCCGTGAGCAATACAATTTTAGTATAGCATCTATGAAGTGATAAAAGACAAAAACTCCAAGGCTGAGAGAGCAAACGGTGCACCTAGTCCATATATATGGGGGTCCTGTTGTACATGTGGCTACTGCATGTGTTTAATATATCCAAACTAAGGCACACGTATAGGGTAGGGCGCTATATAGGATTGGTGAGTGGTAAGTATAAGGCAGGCTACACTAGGGACCAATGAACTGATTAATCACATAAAATAGTAACCTAACACCTGCTGCTACCAGCCAAATGGAAACACTGGCCGAAACCTATAACCAATACAAGTACTAGCCAATAAGTAGTACCCTAAGTGCCAAAGTAAAGCAAATAGTACAGATCTTTACCCATGTGTCCTGGACCGGTGCGACCGCGCTCTCACCCCTACGCACGTTTCGGTGCGAGATCACCTTCTTCAGGGGGCGTCCCCCTGAAGAAGGTGATCTCGCACCGAAACGTGCGTAGGGGTGAGAGCGCGGTCGCACCGGTCCAGGACACATGGGTAAAGATCTGTACTATTTGCTTTACTTTGGCACTTAGGGTACTACTTATTGGCTAGTACTTGTATTGGTTATAGGTTTCGGCCAGTGTTTCCATTTGGCTGGTAGCAGCAGGTGTTAGGTTACTATTTTATGTGATTAATCAGTTCATTGGTCCCTAGTGTAGCCTGCCTTATACTTACCACTCACCAATCCTATATAGCGCCCTACCCTATACGTGTGCCTTAGTTTGGATATATTAAACACATGCAGTAGCCACATGTACAACAGGACCCCCATATATATGGACTAGGTGCACCGTTTGCTCTCTCAGCCTTGGAGTTTTTGTCTTTTATCACTTCATAGATGCTATACTAAAATTGTATTGCTCACGGCTATGTGCACACTGTGTGCACAATATTGATTTTATGTGTGTATTTACTATGTAATAAAGTTTCTACTAATTTTGCAATTATTGGCATTTTGACTCTATCTTTCTCCGTTTCGCTAACGTCACGGATCAATAGCGATATCGTTTAGTGTGACGGTACCTTAACCAAATTTTCTCCTCTCCAATCCTTCCTGAATGTGGCATCCAGGGTCATATTTCATTCCAGTTGCTACAGCGATGCCTCCAACTTGTGCCAGTCATTTCACTGGTGGCCCATTCACTGCAGAATACAGTACAAATTTACTTTTCTCTTCCACTAAGCTCTCCACAGTTCTCCACCATCGTATATCTCCTCACTTATCCCTGTCTATCACCCTACACATGCTCTCCGCCCGCATTTAAGATTTAAGACTAACAACCTCCATAATCCAAACTGCCCAATTCCGTCTCCAAGACTTCCATCATGCTGCACCAGTTTTCTGGAATGCACTACCCCAGACGATCCGACTAATACCTAGCCCCCAAGTTTTTAATCACCTCAATTTGCTAACCTAATTCTCCCATCTTCCCTCTTTCTATATTTTACTCAGAATCTGGTGCCTCCTTTTTATCTGTCTTCACATCCTCCATGCACCCAATAGCATTAGGTAACTGTACTTAAACAGATATTGGCCGATGACTGGTTCATGCAGCATTATCTGAAATGCCCTATTTATTATAATGATGGCTGGATCATACGTGACAAGCACTTTCTACCTAATATGTCCACCATATTTCTTTTTCGATTGTAAGCTTGCGAGCAGGGCGCTCACGCCTCATGTAACTGTTGGACTATGTGTTACTTTGTGATGTCTTTGCTTAATTGTGAAGTGCAGCAGAATATGTTGGTGCTATAGAAATAATTTTATGATTTATTATTTATTACTGACCTACAACTAGTTGGCCAATTTTACCAGTATAGGTCTGAGCAGCTTATTTTTGTCTAATCAATAAGGCTGCTATGCTATTGTGTAGTAAGTGATATCAAAAGACAGGAGAGAGGGCTGTGTGCGCACAAGCTAATTGTAATAATCCGCGTTCCTTTGTGATCATCACGTTTGCCAGGAAACAAGACACATAAATTGACACAGAATACATTTTTCATAGCAACCCAGACACAGAATTTAATGACAGATACCTTTGACTCATAGAATATGATTTGTAAACATGATGTGGTTAGCTGCAGTAAAAAAATATTCAGTCTGCAATCTTCACGTATTCATTGTCTGATCCCCTGGTATGTAATTTGCAGCATGATCCAAATTTCAGATTTTTTTCTTGTAGGAGTGACTCTCCTAGTACACAGGCTGGATTTGAGTTTTGCATGTATCTAGAATGCTGCGTATATCTAGGCCGTTGTTTGTATCAGCACAGCTTATTCTGTATTTATATCCCCTTAGTAGTATACTTTCCTTTTTCCTATAGCCACTTTTCTCTGGCTTCCCTGATACTGTAGATACTTTCCCCTTCCTCCATCTTGTAAAGATCTGCGTTCAACCCCCTTTTCTGGCAGAAGGAGCTCTGCTGATTGACAATTTTGAAAATCAGGCAACTAGGTAAATTACAGACTGCAGCAACAAAATGCTAAAAAATAAAGACTATATGGAAATTTGCTTACATTTGCAAGTAGAAAGGAAGTGAATAATAATAAAAAAATTATTTGCGATGGTGTACATAGCCTTTCAAGCTCTTATCCTTTGAAGCAAATCTATAAAGTACCCCCCAACTACCATGCGCTGTATTGCCACTGGCTTATGGCTAGTAGCTCTTGTATATACTTTTCCCAAAGAACTATCTACTATATAATTGTCTAAGGGGTACTTCCGTCTTTCTGTCTGTCCTTCTGTCTGTCCTTCTGTCTTTCTGTCACGGATATTCATTGGTCGCGGCCGCTGTCTGTCATGGAATCCAAGTCGCTGATTGGTCGTGGCAAAACCCCCATGACCATTGCCACGACCAATCAGCGACGCGCACAGTCCGGAAGAAAATGGCCGCTCCTTACTCCCCGCACTCAGTGCCCGGCGCCCGCATACTCCCTTCCGGTCAGCGCTCACACAGGGTTAATGCCTGCGGTAACGGACCGCGTTATGCCGTGGGTAACGCACTCCGTAACCGCTGCTATTAACCCTGTGTGTCCCCAATTTTTTACTATTGATGCAGCCTATGCAGCATCAATAGTAAAAAAATGTAATGTTAAAAATAATAAAAAAACAAAAAAACCTGCTATACTCACACTCCGTAGTCCGCCGAGCCACTCGTGCCGGCCGACATCTTCCGTTCCCGGCGATGCATTGTGAAATTACCCAGAAGACTTAGCGGTCTCGCGAGACCGCTAAGTCTTCTGGGTAATTTTGCAATGCATCCTGGGAACGGAAGATGGCAGCCGGCGCGAGCGGCTCGGCGGAGCTTCGGTGGATCCCAAGCGTAGGTAACCACTTCCTGGATCCAGGCGCCAACGGAAGGTGAGTATATAACTATTTTTTATTTTCATTCTTTTTTTTTAACAGGGATATCATGCCCACATTGCTATATACGTGGGCTGCACAATTTACAACATAAGCTGCGCAATATACAACGTGGGCTGCGCAATTTACTACATGGGCTGCGCAATATACTACGTGGGCTGCGCAATATAAAACGTGTGCTGCGCAATATACTACTTGGGCTGCGCAATATACAACATGGGCTGCGCAATATACAACGTGGGCTGCGCAATATACAACGTGGGCTGCGCAATATACAACATGGGCTGCGCAATATACAACGTGGGCTGCGCAATATACTACGTGTGCTGCGCATTATACAACATGGGCTGTGCAATATAAAATGTGTGCTGCGCAATATACAATGTGGGCTGCGCAATATACAACGTGGGCTGCGCAATATACAACGTGGGCTGCGCAATATACAACGTGGCCTGCGCAATATACAACGTGGCCTTCGCAATATACAACGTGGGCTGCGCAATATACTATGTGTGCTGCGCAATATACTACTTGGGCTGCGCAATATACAACATGGGCTGCGCAATATACAACGTGGGCTGCGCAATATACAACGTGGGCTGCGCAATATACAACTTGGGCTGCGCAATATACTACGTGGTCTGCGCAATGTACTGCGTTGGCTGCGCAATGTACAACGTGGGCTGCGCAATGTACAACATGGGCTGCGCAATGTACAACGTGGGCTGCGCAATGTACTACGTGGGCTGCGCAATGTACTACGTGGGCTGCGCAATGTACTACGTGGGCTGCGCAATGTACTATGTGGGCTGCGCAATGTACTGCGTTGGCTGCGCAATGTACAACGTGGGCTGCGCAATATACAACATGGGCTGCGCAATGTACAACGTGGGCTGCGCAATGTACAACGTGGGCTGCGCAATGTACTACGTGGGCTGCGCAATGCACTACGTGGGCTGCGCAATGTACTGCGTGGGCTGCGCAATGTTCTGAGTTGGCTGCGCAATATACTGCATTGGCTGCGCAATGTACAATGTGGGCTGCGCAATGTACAACGTGGGCTGCGCAATGTACAACGTGGCTGTGCAATATACTACACCAGAGGTGTCAAACTGCATTCCTCGAGGGCCGCCAACAGGTCATGTTTTCTGGATTTCCTTGTATTGCACAGGTGATAATTTAATCACCTGCACAGAATGATTCCAGCACCTTGTGGAATGCTAAGGAAATCCTGAAAACATGACCTGTTGGCGGCCCTCGAGGAATGCAGTTTGACACCTCTGTACTACACTACGCATACATATTCTAGAATACCCGATGCGTTAGAATCGGGCCACCATCTAGTATAAAATATAATTCTCCAGCAGTTTCGGAGGAACAAAATTTTATTTTGTGTCCTATCTCTAAAAACCATCCCCAACAATAGAAATTAATATATTAGTAAAACCAAGAAAAATGCAATCAAGAAAATCTTGGCATTTTTATTGAATTGTTTTTTTTTATTATCTAACATTACCTTAAAAAAAGTCAATTTCCAAAAATAAAGCTCCCTTTTATTTTGTAGATAAAAAATATTGTGTCACTTGTGAGATAAATAAATAGTGTGCCTGAGGAAAATTCGGGAAATGTGTGAGGATGCATTCCTCCTCTTTGTCAAGTGTGTGGCGTACGTGTTCCCCTTTATCTTTTAGAGCAGAACTCTGCAATGATTTGAGATGTGAGTGTATACCACACAAATTTTACCAGACGTAGGATGGCATCCTGAATGTTAGAACACGCCCTGGATTTTAACCAGGGAATAATTGTATTTCCCTATCTCACAGATGCTAAAATATCTATTAAGGAACTACAAAATAATTTTATTTTAAAACAGGGATATATTAAAGCAGTGTTATTATAAGTACTAGAAAACCATTGTAAATATTGACATTCTTAGAGTTGGTTTAATAGTAGAGATGAGCAGAACAATCTGTGGAGAATCAAGTACGAGTAGAATTTCGTGAAACTAACGACAGTGTCAAGCAAATTCAAACTTTTCTTATTTAATTTGTGGTTTGAAAAAAAAACTTGCCTGGCACCATTTCCCACATCGCTGAAGTGTCAGAAACCAGGCTAAGTCATTTTGCGTTGATGCATGGGCCTCCCCATAATGTCCTGCAGCTATGACACCTAATACTATCTTATCTTGTACAGCGGTGGTCAATACCTGGGCCACCACACATCAGCGGTTGAGAGTTGAGCACAGTTTGCTTGGCATCGTTTCTCCATCTTCAGGGTCACTGAGTAAGTTTTTCTCGTGTAGAGTGTAAGCTCTTATGGTCAGCGGCGTCCTCTCTCTCTCTCACTCTCTCCTGTAGAGTGTAAGATGTTATTAGCAGCAGAGTCTTCTTTCTCTCTCTCATTCCTGTAGAGTGTAAGCTCTTATGGTCAGTAGGGTCCTCTCTCTCTCTTTCCTGTAGAGCGTAACCTCAGTATTGTTCACTCTCTCTTGTAGAGTGTAAGCTCTTATGGTCAGCAGGATCCTCTCTTTCCTGTACAGTGTAAGCTCTTATGGTTAGCAGGGTCCTCTCTGTCTTTCCAGTAGACTATAAGCTCTTATGGTTAGCAGGGTCCTCTCTGTCTTTCCTGTAGACTATAAGCTCTTATGGTCAGCAGGGTTCTCTCTCTGTTCTGTAGAGTGTAAGCTCTTATGGTCAGCACAAGCTTTCGAGTATTGAGATGTGCCATATTTATTCGATCCAAATCAAATTTTTGGGGAAAATTCTGCATAGCAAATTCGAATTTCAAAAGATTTGCTCATTTCTAGTTAATAGCTTATTGAACAGTGGCCAATATATTGTGCATTACTAATTTCCCTTTGCCAAGTTAGTAGAGATATGCAATGTAATAATAATCTTCGAAGAAATTGCCTAATAGATACAACATAGCTGTAATAGAATAATGGATGAACTAATTCAAATGAAGTGGTAAATCATTCTGGAATACATGGACATAATTGTATGAATTAATGTAATATATTGTTGAATAGATGTATCAGATCTGGAGGAGCGTAACTAGGTGAACTCTTGACTCTTCGCTAGAGCCCTTGAAGGTGTGGTTAGACTTGGCTCCAGATGGATGCCAGGTGCTGCTCCAGGACAGACCTCGGACACATGGCAGCTGGCCCCCAAAGGGGCAGGAAGCTGGAACAGACAGAAATAGGTAGACTTGGCTAGTATAGGTAGGCATGGCAGGTATGCTAAAAGACAAGGAAGGTGCAGGCGGGTACGGCTGGTATACAGACTAGCACTGCAGGTGCTGACAGGTACGGCTTGTATACAGACTGACACAGCAGGTGCAGGTGGGTATGGCTAATATACAAACTGGCATGGCAAGTGCAGGCAGGTACAGCTGGTATACAGACTGGCATGGCAGGTGCAGGTGGATATGGCTAGTACACAGACTGGCATGGCTGGTGTTGGCAGGTACAATTGGTTTACAGACTGGCACTGCAGGTGCAAGTAGGTAAAACTGATATACAGACTGGCACGACAGGTGTAGGCAGGTACAGCTGGTATACAGACTGGCACAATTGGTGCAAGTAGGTACAGCTGGTAGACAGGATGGGTATACTGGAATATACAACTGAAATACAGGCAGACATGGCAAGAGCATGCAGACAGAACAGGTATGCTGAGATACGAGCACTGGGGACCTGAGAACTAGCAAGCATGCAGAAAACTGACTAAACACGTTGCTCAGGCACCTCCCAACAAGTGGAGGTGCCTTAACTAATAATTGTCTTTAAGACGGTGTGCGCTGTCTTTTTAAGAGACCGGGAGCGTGAGCTCATGCCCTAAGTGCAATTCATGGGGATCTGCCAGGCATACGCAGACCTCAGGAGGCAGAAGCAGGAAGAGGGCGAGCGGGATGAGGGCCACGGCAGTGAGTGAGTTGGTGTCCCTGCCAGGGAAGATGAGGTTGGAAAGCGTGCAGGGATGCCGATACTACAATAGCCGAAATTTTGATGGAGTGGATGCATTTCATAAAAATGTTGAGAAACCAGTTTATATTTAAAGAGTCACTATTATATAATTATTGTATCTGTGTTGAAGCTTACAAGAAGAGACTTGATCTAAAGATGTTTTTGGCCTAGATGCATTTTTCTAAGCATCCTGAACAAACATCTGATTCATATGATGATTTAAGAAGTGTCACTTCTCCCTCTTTTTCATTAGGAACTAGCCTGTCCCAAATGACTCATACATTAATTTTAATACTGGATTATCACTGTACATGTAACACCCAATGTGAAAAATTACCTGATTGCAGCCAGGCCGTGATATCTCATGTAGTTATGGGCGAACCCCTGGATGTTCGAGTCTGGTGGGTTCAGCCAAACATTTAAAAAAAAGTTTGGGCTGGGTACCAGAAAAGTACCCAAACTCCGACCCCATTCCGATGAATGGAGGGCCCAAACATCTGTTGTTTGCCACGCTCTCATCTGCATGACAATGGGGCAAACACTGCCTCTGATCAGCAGTAAGATTAATAACGGCGGTCAGAGAGCTGCAGCTCCCACCCTGTCAGATGACAGAGTGAGCCAGCAGCTGTATCGGACTTAAAAAGCTTACATCCATTCACAGAGGCGTCAGCTGATGAGCTGATGAGAGAGTATTACTCCCATCAACCTGTACCTGTTTTCGCTAATAACAGCAAAAGCCTGTGCTATTAATAAAATTTTTTTTTAAATGATGTGGGGTCTTTTTATTTTTTGATAACAAGAATGGCAAAACTGATAGCTGCGGGCTACAACCCTCAGCTGTCAGCTTTATCATGGCTGGTTATCAAGTATATTGGGGTTCCGCATGACCTTTTTTAAAAAAATTATTTGAATAAATAATTTTAAAAAACCATGTGGCATCCCCCCTCATTTTTAACAACCAGCCAAGCTAAAGCAGGAAGCTGTGGGCTGGTATTCTCAGGCTGGTAAGCGGCCATGGATATTGCCCCTTCCAGCCTAAAAATATCAGCCCGCAACCGAATCAGAAAAGGCGCATATATTAGATGCCCCAATTCTGGAGCTTTGCCTGGCTCTTCCCACTTGCCTTGTAGCAGTGGCAAGTGAGGTTCATATTTGTGGGGATGATATCATCTTTGTATTGTCAGGTGACATCAAGCCCAGCAGTTGGTAATGGAAAAGCATCTATAATTTGAGAAATTTCTTACGGTGAACTGCGGTGAACTCACTTAGCTCAGTGCTTCTCATGGTGCTAGTGGTGATCTCACGGAGGTCATCGCCATTCGTCGGGCCGGCTCACAGCGAAGTGAACTGGAGACGTCACCTCAGTAACCTGCGGTAACCTCAATGACATCACCACTAGTCACTGAAGCTGCGTTCATGGCAGCTCTTTTTGCCGTGGTTTTCAGCCTGGATGGTTGCATTTGGCACCATACAGGTTGAGATCCATGTCTGAGTAGTAGGTGTTTGGTATGGACCCCGAACTGTATTGTTCGGGTTCGCCCATCACTAATCACATGATGTAGTATTGGGTCAGGTTCATGCAGTATAGTTTGATGTAGTGTTGTTCCAAAACAATTGTAGACCACTTTATCTCTTTTAGCTAAATAAATGAAAGAATACATTAGAAAGTAGAATTAGTATTTTTCGTTTAGCTTTCTCCTTCATTTTAGATTCACTCCAAATTTGTATCCAGCCTTATGGCGCCTGATTGCTTCATACAACTGAAACTGAAAAATTAAAATGAAAAACAATTAATGAAATGTGTATGGGAGTTCTGCTACACAGTTTTTTTCATGCTACCAGCTTACACTATGTTTGAGATGTCTTTACTTGAATACTTTGAAATAAAAAAGTACCGTATATACTCGAGTATAAGCCGACCTGAGAATAAGCCGAGACCCCTAATTTTGCCACAAAAAAATGAGAAAACATATTGACTCGAGTATAAGCCTAGGGTGGGAAATGCAGCAGCTACTGGTAAATTTCAAAAATAAAAATAGATACCAATAAAAGTAAAATTAATTGAGACATCAGTAGGTTAAATGTATTGAATATAATGCTCCATACAGTTCATGATGGGACCCATAAGGTGCTTACAATGACCCCACTGTCACTCCGTAACCACTGGAACTGCTGCAACCCCCTAACCTACTGCATCTTCTTCCCCATTTACCTATAGACTGTAAGCTTATGAGGGCCAGGGACTCCCTTCTGTACCAATCTGCCATTGTTAGTTTGTTCGCTGTAATTTTATATTTGTATTTTGTATGTAAAACTTTTCAAATGTACAGCGCCATGGGATCAATAGTGCTCTAAAAATAAATAGTAATGTATATATTTTTTTATGTAGTGGATTTAATTTTTACTGCTCTTCTCTTTATCGTAGGGACCCAGATATTTCATCTGATGCCTCTCTACTCTATAAAGTGACTTTACTTGAAGTCAGAGACAAGCCCAGCCTCTTTGCACTCACCACTGCCGACCGCATTACTCATGGCAACCAGAAACGGGAATGTGGAAATTTCCATTTTGAACGTGAAGAATATCGAAGTGCCATGCACTCTTATAGCCAAGCATTGACTATCCTCACACCAACCATTGCAGGTAACTGAAATTAATAGAAATAATCTTTACTACATTCAACAAACATGCTGTTGGGGCCTTAGATATGTATGAATATTGTACAATAATAATAATAATCTTTATATAGCGCGAACATGTTCTGAAGCGCTTTACAATTCAACAGTTCATATACAAGTCATAAGTAACAACATTCAAAGTAATACAATTAAAGCAAAATAATGACGACCCTGCCCGTAAGAGCTTACAATCTACAATGAGGTGTGGGGGAGACACAAAGTACAGGGCCTTATTTACAATGATGGTCCAGTCAACTGGAGGGAACGGGGATGGATAAAGGCTGCATGAGGTGGAATTTGAAGGAGGGTTATTACAATTCTAAGAGGTCTGTATTTTTTAGACATTTTGTTGCCTCCTTTAGGATGCCCAATATCTTTATGCAACAATCTTAAATAGGCTGTCCATTACTTGGACAACCCCTTCTCAATCTCTATGTAACATTTATGCTCACCTCTGGTGCCGGACATTAGGTCATGCAATCCCTGCTGCCAATCAGCACTGGCTTTTTTCTCCTACGGACGTAATTGACATCCAGAGGAAGTGAGAGCTGCAGATGCTAACTTCCTCCGGATGTTTGATTTGTTCGAAGCAGTGAAGACAATGCTGATTGCCCGCATGGATCGCATGACATAACAATGTCATTCAAGCCTCGGGAGAGCCAGTGCCTACATAGCAAGTTCACTTTACAAATTATTTTTTTAACGCTAATTATGATATATTAGCGATAACAACATTTCTACTATTCACATGTATATAAATAATCAAATGATAATTGCTGCTTTTTGAGGTCACAAACAGCTGGCCATACAGATATGTGCAGTGCTGCAGAAGAATTGTGTGCTTCTAGCAGAAGCAAGCTGTCATGGCTTGCTTTTGCAGGAAGTTTCCCCTGTGTTATTCTTTGCACAGAAGAGGAAAATATGGGTGACTGATGTAAGAACAGCTCAGTTTAATTTGGAAGCACTTTGAAGCTGTGACTGTTCAAGCATGGCAGGAAATGCAAACAGTGATATTACTGCAAAAGAATAATTCTTAAGCTTATGTCACTAAACCTACATAATCTGTTTTATACATTTGTCTAGAAAGGTATGGTGGATTTTAAAAAATGCAGAATACTCAGAAGAGCAGCAATAATAAAATAAGGGCAAAATCTGTACACTTTTGACGAGGTGACAGGTTCTCTTTAACATAGGGAGTTTATTATCCCATTTGCGTTATATATAATGGTGTGATTGACCAGATATATCTTTCAGCCCATTATCTAAAAACCGCAGCTTTAGTTTCTTCTAATGGTGGCTACTTTCATGTTCTATTTCATGTCAAAGTATTTGCATAAAGAGAAGAGCAATGATACTGTATATTACAAGATGGCTAAATGAGTAAACCGAATGAATAAAAGCAAAAACTTGCTATTATTTCAGTGAAATGCATTTATTAAATGTCGATTTTGAAACATCTTGCAGCATACAGTACATGGACATGAATGGATGATGTATGTGGACACATCACATCAACTATTCTGTCTATATGACCTGTCTCCAGATGCCTGAAAAATGTAGTTTATAGGAATATCTTATCTAATCATGATACTTTTATCAACTGTAAGTACACTGTGCGCACCCAGAGTCTGTGCCTATAGGTGCCACTGCCTGGCCATTGCTATTTTCTGCATGCTGGTAAGTAGTTATGTAGCATACAGAAGGACCTTCATCCATTTTTCTCCAGGATTATGACTCACCATTATCTGTATTACTCAGACCCACTGAGCTCAGAAGAAGAAGAGGAGATTCGTGAACATAGAGTCAAATGTCTTAATAACCTGGCAGCCACCCAGCTAAAGCTTCATCACTATGATGACGTCCTCAATTCCTGCAATGCGGTCCTAGAGATGGATATCGACAATGCAAAGGCACTTTATAGGAAAGGCAAGGTAATGTCATCTCAACCCTTTACATATGACTACAAGAAACCATACAAGTAATGTGCAGCGCGCCCCCACACCGCCGCAGGGCCGAGGGGTACCCGGAGCCGGGCCTCTAGGTCTCAGTCCTGGGGTTGTCACGGTGGCTAGACCCGGTCCGTGGCCCTGTCCGTCGGTGGGGGACGTCCGGTGCAATAAGTGGTGCTAATGGTGGTGTAGCGGTGCAGTTGTGGGGTGCAGGTCGCAGTAAATAACGAGGACACCAGGTTGCAGTCTCTTTACCTCTTTACTGGAGATCTCTGAGTCCTCAGTCCAGAACACGGTTCACCAGGCTACGCAAGTCCAGCCGGTCCAATGGCACCTCCAGAGTCCTCCTCTCAGGTGGAAATCTGTGCCTTCCTTCTAGCGCTATGTGTTGTAGTCCTTCCCTGCTGTGCTCACGGAAAGTGACCCCACAACGGTTGTGTCTGTTTCTTAACTTCCCTCACAACTCGATTTGATGTTCCTCTGTAATCCACCCCTCCCTGTATTCAGGTTGGAATGGCACCCGTTTGTCAGGTAGGCCTGGAGTTCTTCCGGGACCCTAGAGACGCCCCTCTCCCGCAATTGCCCCCCAAGACTTCATAGGTGATATGTGGTAGACAGCCCGCCTGAGACCGACTGTCCTGCCGCTGTTTGGAGTATGGCTTGAAGCTGTATTCTAATCCACTCCCTCGGCGTTCCGGCCACCGGTATTGCGCCTCAGCAGGGTGCTGCCTCTTTCAACAAAACCCCTGCTGGTATTCGCCTTCTGCTTGATCTCGTTTCTCACTCAGCACAATCTGCCTCGCTTCTAGTCCTTTCTTGGGCACCGCCGCTAAGCTGAGCAGGCACGGTCCCGTTACGTTCTCTCAATGCCAAGCCTCTGCCAGGGTCCCACCCCTGGCAGAGACCCTACAGTCTCTCCCTTCACAACACCCTCTGCCACAAGGTGTTGCTCCGTTCAATCCCGTCAGCGTTCTCTCTAACTTCCTGCCTGACCCCCAGTTTACCCACTATGGTGGGGAGTGGCCTAATGAATAGAACCCTTAGCTCCCCCTGGAGGCCCTGCTGTGAAACATATTGGTGTCTGTGATACCTGATTGGAGGAACTCCTTCAGTGCCATCGAACGTACCATGGCTCCCCTTAGTGGCGGAGCCACAGTACTGCAACGACCAGGACTCTGGGGCGCTGCACTCCCCCCTGGTTAAACACAGTACTCCGGGACTGGGAAGAAAAACAACAATACAGATTAGTAAACAGACATACAATTTTGTTGAGTGCAAAACAATAAGTATACTTGAACAGGCTTCCCTTTATGGGAGGTGAGGACACTTTTAACGTTACAAACATAGTCAACTTTATAAATTACAGGCTATACATAACTCCTGTTACCCAACCGGGTATTCTACTTAGTGCAAATTCTGGAACAATAAATTAACATTGCCTTTAAGAAACATACACTCTTAGTTTACCAAAGGCCTTCCTATAATCACATTACAGGGTAGGGTAACTTCACATTCTCCTACTTTGAACCTGCAGGACCGCCTGTCCCTATGGCACCAGACCTACTGCCTCTCCTTTCTTTTACAGGACCGCCCCGTTCAGCCAGGGCCTACTGCCTTTCGCTACTATACATAGTATAGACATAACATTCCTTTCATTTAAAGAACTCTGAGCCAGCTCTACTCGGCTCCTTTAAGGACTCACTCTCTAACCCCTACGGGTTCGCTTTCTGTCCTTAGCAACAAAGTAACTTTCTATGGGGACGCAGGGTTTACCTTCTATCCTCACCTTCATCATTACTTCTTTACTTTCAACTATGCAGATCTCTACTTCTACCCCTGCGGGCTCTCTGCATCTTTTCCTTTCACAAAACATTATTTTCAGATTTCACAATTCAAACAATTTAAACACATATAACTTTTCATGTAAAACAGTTACATTCTTTTCAAAGCATCATCATGGCATTACTGTTCTGCAACAGTATCTTTCTCAAGTTCAATTCTTCACATCCCCTTTAAGAGGGGACCAAGTCTTTCTGAGGTAGCTCGTCTTCTCAGCCTACCAGTCCATGCAAAGGTTCCAGCATTGATATCTTCGCAAAGTGTCTTTTAGCTAAAACCAGTAGGAGGCACCCTTAAGAAGGTGCAACTATTTACAAGGAAGTTCGAATCATGCACAGTCCATGATTTCTGCAGTTCTTTAAACTTGTGCAAAATTTTAGGAAAACTCAGAACAAACACAGGGATCCCGGGTCAACAAAGGGATCCATTAACCCTGGACGGGTTTTAGCAGCAACTTAAAGAACAAACAGTAACTATTTACATTTTCAGGTTTTCGAGGTTTATTCTTCTTCAGGTGGCTTTGGTTCCGGGACCCCGGCCACTGCAGCGCCAGTGTCACTGGTGGGTCTTCCCGGTGCAGTCAGACCGCTTGATGCCTGAACCTGAAGACGGATCCTAGCTGCCAGCTCAGTTGCTGCAATGACATGTGCAGTGGCAATGTTGGTAAGCTCTGCTACATTTGGTTCAATCACAGCTGAAGTAGTAGATGACACTCTCTCAGGTCCACGTCGGCGAACGTTACGGGCACACCCTTCCTGGGCACTCCGATGGCGGGTAACTCCTGACCGTACAGGCTTCAGACCCTGATTCACGGCTGATGCAGCGGGGGTTTGTCCCATCTCTTTCCAGTCTTTCCATTGGGAAATCAGGCACTGCTTATATTGCTCCCAAGTGAGCACGGCAATGGCGTGACCTCTTCTCCAAACCCCATTCGGCTCAATCCGGGGAGCCTCCCACCGGAGAATCACTCCCTCCGAGCTCACATCTAGGAACTCTCCCATTGCGGTCGGTGGCGGGGATACCAGACCCCTCATTACTTCGAGGGAAGACGCCACCATCCCCGCCATCAAGAGGCAGCTACTGTTGTGAGGAGGGTCGGTCGCGGGAGCGGGATCGAGCGGGGAGGCAGGGGTATCTTCCGTACCTACACCTGATGTGGTTCCACCGATGTCGATCCGGTCCGCTGACAAGAACGCTGGAGTCGGCTGCTGCTCGGACCGCGGCTCTTCCGATGCGGCCCCCGAATGCTGCTCCGCTCGCTGTGGTTCCTCCTCCTCTAACTCCGAGGTCGGGATTGGTGGACGTAGCTCCGCTGTCAGGTCCGTAGGCTCCCGGTCCGTCTCTGGTGAAGGAGGGCAGGCCGGGATCGCTCCTTCCTTGCTCAGGCACTCGCTGCTCGTCATCGCTGCCTGATAGTCGGTGGCAGTGCATGCACCTAACTCCGCCATTTCTCCGAGGTCGGGCTTCTCCGTCCCCAGCCCCTCGCTGTTGCATATCAAGGGGTGTTTCTCTTCCGTTTTGGGGCGGGTCATTTCTCTGCAACCAGAAGTGCAGGGGGCGGTAGCCATTTCTCGCGCCACACTGGGAGTCTCCGCCCATAACACGCCCTCCTTCCCCTTGGATGCAGCAATGGCGGCGCCTTTTGGCGGGAACTTTTGGCGGCTAATGGCGCAGCACAGTCTTACAATAAAGTACAGTCCAAGCACAGTAAATCACAGTCTCTAGGCACACATGACCTGATTCTTCAGGCTTAAGTAGATCCTGTTCGTGACGCCAAGTCTGCGGCGCGCCCCCACACCGCCGCAGGGCCGAGGGGTACCCGGAGCCGGGCCTCTAGGTCTCAGTCCTGGGGTTGTCACGGTGGCTAGACCCGGTCCGTGGCCCTGTCCGTCGGTGGGGGACGTCCGGTGCAATAAGTGGTGCTAATGGTGGTGTAGCGGTGCAGTTGTGGGGTGCAGGTCGCAGTAAATAACGAGGACACCAGGTTGCAGTCTCTTTACCTCTTTACTGGAGATCTCTGAGTCCTCAGTCCAGAACACGGTTCACCAGGCTACGCAAGTCCAGCCGGTCCAATGGCACCTCCAGAGTCCTCCTCTCAGGTGGAAATCTGTGCCTTCCTTCTAGCGCTATGTGTTGTAGTCCTTCCCTGCTGTGCTCACGGAAAGTGACCCCACAACGGTTGTGTCTGTTTCTTAAGTTCCCTCACAACTCGATTTGATGTTCCTCTGTAATCCACCCCTCCCTGTATTCAGGTTGGAATGGCACCCGTTTGTCAGGTAGGCCTGGAGTTCTTCCGGGACCCTAGAGACGCCCCTCTCCCGCAATTGCCCCCCAAGACTTCATAGGTGATATGTGGTAGACAGCCCGCCTGAGACCGACTGTCCTGCCGCTGTTTGGAGTATGGCTTGAAGCTGTATTCTAATCCACTCCCTCGGCGTTCCGGCCACCGGTATTGCGCCTCAGCAGGGTGCTGCCTCTTTCAACAAAACCCCTGTTGGTATTCGCCTTCTGCTTGATCTCGTTTCTCACTCAGCACAATCTGCCTCGCTTCTAGTCCTTTCTTGGGCACCGCCGCTAAGCTGAGCAGGCACGGTCCCATTACGTTCTCTCAATGCCAAGCCTCTGCCAGGGTCCCACCCCTGGCAGAGACCCTACAGTCTCTCCCTTCACAACACCCTCTGCCACAAGGTGTTGCTCCGTTCAATCCCGTCAGCGTTCTCTCTAACTTCCTGCCTGACCCCCAGTTTACCCACTATGGTGGGGAGTGGCCTAATGAATAGCACCCTTAGCTCCCCCCGGAGGCCCTGCTGTGAAACATATTGGTGTCTGTGATACCTGATTGGAGGAACTCCTTCAGTGCCATCGAACGTACCATGGCTCCCCTTAGTGGCGGAGCCACAGTACTGCAACGACCAGGACTCTGGGGCGCTGCACTTGTTTTATTTCTCTATGATTAATATTAAGTCTGTATGAGCTCTGGAAAAGTACATTTCAACCTGTTCTCAATAGTAATTATTGGCAACTGTTGAACTTAGTTTTATAATGATGCTCTGTTACTAATGATGGTTACATTTCAGGCTTCATTTACCATGCAATGTGTAGAAATTAAGTAATACAATATAAGATGATAAAATATGTTAAAGATTCATAAACTACAGTATGGTTATCTAAGGAGAATCCAAATAGTTATAGGTTGGTGCCAATACATGAGTCCGAATGGGGTCATCCATTATTCTACAGAAATGTCAATGACGCTTTCTTAAGGCTGAGTCACACATAACGATATCGTTAACGATATCGTTGCAACGTCACGCTTTTGGTGACGTAGCAACGATCCCGCTAACGATCTCGTTATGTGTGAAAGCGACCAACGATCAGGCCCCTGCTGGGAGATCGTTGGTCCATGGGAATGATCAGGACCTTTTTTAGGTCGCTGATCACCCGCTGTCATCGCTGGATCGGCTTGTGTGACGCCGATCCGCGTGTGTGACGCCGATCCAGCGATGTGTTCACTTGTAACCAGGGTAAATATTGGGTTACTAAGCGCAGGGCCGCGCTTAGTAACCCGATATTTACCCTGGTTACCATTGTAAAAGTAAAAAAAAAAACAGTACATACTCACATTCTGATGTCCCCCGGCGTCCACAGGGTTAAAAACTGCTTTCGGCAAGAGCGCTGCTAATATGCACGCACTGCTGCCGAGAGCTTCCCTGCACTGACTGTGTCAGCGCCGGCCGTAAAGCCGAGCACAGCGGTGACGTCACCGCTGTTACTGCCGGCGCTGACACATTCAGTGCAGGGAAGCTCTCGGCAGCAGCGCATGCATATTAGCAGCGCTCTTGCCGAAAGCAGTTTTAACCCTGTGGACGCCGGCGGGGGATGTGACAGACATCAGAATATGAGTATGTAGTGTTTTTTTTTTTTACTTTTACAATGGTAACCAGGGTAAATATCGGGTTACTAAGCGCGGCCCTGCACTTAGTAACCCGATGTTTACCCGGGTGCTGCAGGGGGACTTCGGCATCGTTGAAGACAGTTTCAACGATGCCGAAGTCGTTCCCCTGATCGTTGGTCGCTGGAGAGAGCTGTCTGTGTGACAGCTCCCCAGCGACCACACAATGACTTACCAACGATCACGGCCAGGTCGTATCGCTGGTCGTGATCGTTGGCAAGTCGTTTAGTGTAACGGTATCTTTACAGTGCACTGATTAATCTTTAGTTCCACCTCATTGAGGAAAGATAGTTGAATATTTTCCACTGCAAAACCTGAAAGTTTGGGTAACTAATTATCTACCTAATGAATTCACCAACACAGCATGGTCAATGAATAGACCGTAAAGATGTCTTATCACTGAGATGCCAGGATGTTTTATTTGTGTGGCAATACAGATAAAAGATAAAGTCTTAAAGTATGGACAATTTTCACAATATCAATATTAATTGCCACTTGTATTTGTTCTCATCAGGTCTTATCAGAAAGAGGTGACTATGAAGAAGCCATGTCTGTCCTCAAACTGGCACTGAAATTGGAACCTACAACAAAGGTAAGGATCTGAAATAAAGAGCTTCAAAAGAAGATGGAAATAAATGACAGCAGACTTTCAAAACAATATGATAAGGATAGACAAATAGACACTAGTGCCTGGCTATAAAAAAAATTAGAGCTGTTGATGCTCCTGTAGGAGCCCTACAGTGAGGAAAATAAGTATTTGATTCAATGCCGATTTTGCTAGTTTTCCCACCTACAAAGAATGGAGAGGTCTGTAATTTTTATAGTAAGTATACTTCAACTGTGAGAGGCAGAATCTAAAAGTAAAAAAAAAGAAAATCACATTGTATGATTTTTATTTAATTACATTTCATTTTAGTGCAAGAAATAAGTATTTGATCACCTACCAACCAGCAAGAATTCTGTTTCTGTTAGTTTTTTCTTTAAGAAGCCCTCCTACTCTGCACTCATTACCTGTATTAATTGCACCTGTTTGAATGTGATACCTGTATAAAAGACTGTAAGTATGAATATAAGGGGTGCACCCCTGTGTTCATAGTGAGACAGGGTGCAATACCTAGTCTGTTAAACAAATTAAGCAAAACAAAGAAGAAAAAAAGACTAGACCAATAATGGTATGTGGAGCGCCCCCAGACGCAGGGCCGCAGGGTACTCGGTACCGGGCCTCTCTGTCTCAGTTCTGGGGTTGTCACGGTGGCTAGACCCGGTCCGTGACCCTGCTAAGGGGCGTCCAATGAAAGGTGTAGGTGGTGGTGCGTGGTGCAGGTCGCAATGAATAACGAGGACACAGGGTTGCAGTCTCTTTACCTCTTTACTGAAGGCTTCAAGATCCTCAATCCAGAGTACGGTTAACAGGGCTGTCTGAGACACCTCCAGAGTTTCCCTTTGCAGGTGGAAATCTGTGCCTACCTTCTAGCGCCTGTGTGTTGTAGTACTTCCCTGCTGAGCACCACGGGATAGTCCTCACAACTGTTGTGTCTATTTCTGATGTTCTTTCCCACAACTTATGTCTGTTCTGATGTTCTTCTCTGTCCCCCCAGATGATATGGCTAGGACGCACCCGTATGATGGGTAGGCCTGGAGTTCTTCCGGGACCCTAGTGACGCCCCTCTCCCACAGTTGCCCCCTATGTCTGCTTAGGCGATTTAGGTGAGACAGCCAACCTATAATTAACTGTCCTGCCGTTGGTTTGAAGTAATGCTTGGAGCCCAATACTTCCGGCCACCGGCTACGCGCCTCAGTAGGATGTTGCCTCGATCTTACGACACGACTCCTACTGGTATTATCTCCTTTTTGCTGTGATCTCGTTTCTCACTCTCCACAATAAACCTCGCTTCTTGTCCTTTCTTGAGATACCGCCGCGATGTAGTGCAGGCGCGGTTCCTTAACGTTCTGTCCTTTTCGCTAGGCCTCTGTCAGGATCCCACCCCTGACAGGGACCCCCCTGAATCTTCCCCTGCAACACCCTCTGCCACAGGATGTTGCCTGGTTCCAACCCAGTCAGCTTCTCTCTAACTTTCTATCCAACCCCCAGTTTTACCAGATTGTGAGGAGTGGCCTAATACATAGCACCCTTAGCTCCCCCTGGAGGCCAGACTATGAAGTGTTTTGGTGTCTGTGATACCTGGTCAGGTGAACTCCTTAAGTGCCATCAGACGTACCATCACTCCCCTTAGCGGCGGAGCATCAGTACTGCAATGACCAGGACTCTGGGGCACTGCATATGCACACCCATGGATAGTACAAAAACATCATAGTACTTTATTGACACCTCAGAAAAAGACAAACACAGGATAAAACAATTTAAAAAAGACCTAAATATAGGACCAGTGGTCCTCACCCCTGTACAGATCATGCATAATATGACATAACCAAAGCATAAAGTGCGGATACCAATCTATATAGACATAAATAATGTGCTTGGTTACGTTAGTACAAATACGCAGTATCTCTTGTTTAAGTGCATCAAATAGCAAACCAATAAGCTATAACAAACCAAAATATTGCAAATACAGAGAAAAAGGAACTAAATAATGGCACACAATACACTGTAGTCATGTATCGACATAATAGTGGCTGCATAAGTAAGGCAAAATAAGTTGCAGTATAATATAAGCATGCTCAATACCTGAACGATATTAGCCCCAATGTACCCATCACAAAGTGAACCTAAGCTGTCATCATAACACCTGGCCAGGTATGTAGCAAGGATCCCTAGAAGAGGGAAGTACTGCCAATTCAAATAAAGGGCAATAAGCTTACGGATTTGAAGGAGATGGGACAAGAGTGCCAAGAATGAAGGCTGTAGCACCACCGGTGCTAAAAAATAGCGCAGGTTGAGGCAGCCAGAGAAAACAAGAGACGGAATAAGGGGTGAGCTTTTGCCTGCGTTATAGTCTCACATAATATGTCAGTGACTGCTTTTCCTATGGAATCAAGTTGAAATAGTCTTGCAGAATTTTGGTAGAGACTACTGGTTGTAGTATAGGTGTATGCAGATCCAAGGTGGAGAGTTGTGAGCACAATCCTGGAGTCTCCTAGGGTATCCCGCATTTGCTTCCAGGGCTCTCCGGACCATAGAGTTCCTGATCATCAAATGCGCAAGTTCCTGGAGTTGGCTTATACCATCACTCACTGATAAGTATGGTGGCCTAAGGGAGCAAAATAATAAAATAATGCATTTCAAAGAATGTTGTTCTTCATCAAGGTAACTGTAACTGTTCAAACCAAGCAAAGGCACTTGGTGCACCCTTGGCGTAAACTGTTCAGTGAACCTCCTCAACAACTTGTTTTTCATCTATCCCTAGGCTATTCTTTCTTAATTGACAGCAGAGGATGGAAGTAATTAAAAAAACAAGTAGATGGGAAGATGCACTCAAGTGTTTGACCCTAGACCCTGTCAAAACGAAGTCTGTACTCTTTCTGTTATCAGCAGTAGTTTAGATCCTTTTGGAGCTGTTTTTCAAACCTGGAAAAGATTTATACAGACGTATTGTTATATGAAGTAATAGGGCTCAGTTACAGCACAAGATCATTTCTTCACTTTATGTCACTTTGTGTCATACTTCCAGTTTCTGCAACCATATGACAAAATAGGCAGAACATGTTTCATACCGAGTCATAACAGATTTAGTTTTACTGTCTTGGACAAACTTAGAACTAAAGACATGATATTTATTTTAGGCATCTAGTTTTTTTTGGTTAAAGTCCTTCAAGAACAGCACATACTGTTCTGACATCTGGTGTCCTCTGAGGAGGCTTCACCATTCTCTGAAACTTATGACATCAGTGATTTGCATGGAAAGATAGTAAATCAAGGAAATAGTTAAAATGGCCCCAGATGTTCTCTCACTTTCAGCCGTTAGTTTTCCATTACATTTATGAAACCAGAGATTATAATTCTGATATGGCTCTTAAGCCTGTTCATACATTATCATGGGATTATCAATTTACACTTGATGGAAAATAATACAGCAAGGTTTTACTTAGAGTTTCCACATATTTGCAAAGAATAAGAAAGTTATGCAGTGAGGTAACCTAAATAAAGGTAAAATTTACATCATCATTCTCCTGAAGATGAATGCTCTTCACATCAACATGTCAGTACTGAGCACTGCTGTTAAATCACATGCTGATGGTGTTTGTATGCAAGTATTTTATGTTTAGGAACATTATAATTTATTTGCTTTCTATTTATAGCCATCCATTTGTCTACAGTCTTAGGAAAAACTAAGTACACCCTCTTTAAATTCTATGTTTTATGTTTCAGAACTTAAAAAAAAACTCTTGTCCTTAGAATGTCTTAAAATTAGGTAAATACAACGTCGGGTGAACAACAACACATGACAATCTACGCCGTGTCATAATTTATTTAACAAAAACTAGGTCAAAATGAAAAAGTAGTGTGTGAAAAATTCAGCTCACTCATACTGCTTTTATAGGAATTAAGAGGGTAAGAAGCAGCCAGGTGCTTCTAGCCAAATACTCTTGATTTATTCTTCATCAGCAAGTGTGACCACCTCCGTAAAAGCAGAAGTTTGGGCAGTTTGCAGGTTTGGAGCATTCAGGTCTGTGTTAACACAATAGCAAAAAGCAAAATCATCACCATTGAACATTAGCAATTGCTGCTGCCTATCAATCAACAAAAGGTTATTAATCCATTTCCAAACTACCTGGAGTCTATCATTATGCAGTGAGAAAGATTGGTCACAAGTGGAAAACCTTCAAGAACGTTGGAAATCTTTCTAGGAGTGGATGTCCTAACAAATTTATTCCAAAGACAGACAATGCAATGCTGAGACAACTTGCAAAGAATCCAAGAGCCACAGCTCAGACTCTAAAGGTTTCAGCATGGTAAATGTTCATGTTCAATACAGTACAATTAGAAACATCCTGAACAAGTGTGGCTTATTTGTAATGGTTACCAGAGGAAAGCCTCTTCTTTCTAAGACGAACATGTCAGCATGGCTAAAGTTTGCAAGATTGATCCATTCGGTACTGTAAGTGAAATTGGACATCACATATCAAGCACATCTGGAACATCAATTGAGACCTGTTAGCAGTATATCTTGATGATTTTCCCAAGTGCATTTAGTGTAGGAGAACATTCTTCAGACAATAATTAATAATATACTGTAAATGATAGCGGTCAAGGCGTGTGTGTGTGTATTTCTGTGTGTGACGCTCATAACTTGTTAATGAATGAATCAAGATATTTAAAACAAAATTTTTCCATCTTTTCTTCATTTGAAAATCTTCAACATGTGTATCCATATTGTGATTTCCATAATTCCACGACTTTTCCTTCTGCGTGTTACAATCTCAATGTTGAGGAGTGCGTATGTGTATACACAGTGTATATATATATATATATATATATATATATATATATATATACACTCAGTGCTCAAAAAAAAAAGGGAACACTTAAACAACAGAATATAACTCAAAGTAAATCAAACTTCTGTGAAATCAAACTGTCCACTTAGGAAGCAACACTGTTTGACAATCAATTTCATATGCTGTTGTGCAAATGGAATAGACAACAGATGGAAATTATTGGCAATTATCCAGACACACTCAATAAAGGAGTGGTTCTGCCAGTGGGGTCCACAGACCACATCTCAGTACCAATGCTTTCTGTCTGATGTTTTGGTCACTTTTGAATGTTGGTTGTGCTTTCACACTCATGGTAGCATGAGACGGACTCTACAACCCACACAAGTTGCTCAGGTAGTGCAGCTCATCCAGGATGGCACATCAATGTGAACTGTGGCAAGAAGATTTGCTGTGTCTGTCAGCATAGTGACCAGAGGCTGGAGGCACTACCAGGAGACAGGCCAGTACACCAGGAAACGTAGAGGGAGCCGTAGTAGTGCAACAACCCTCCAGCAGGACCGCTACCTCAGCCTTTGTGCAAGGAGAAGCAGGAGGAGCAATGCCAGAGCCCTGAAAAATGACCTCCAGCAGGCCACAAATGTGCATGTGTCTTCACAGACGTTAGAAACCGACTCCATGAGGATGGTCTGAGTGCTCGACATCTACAGATGGGAGTTGTGCTCACAGTTCAACACAGAACACCAGGATTCGCAAATTCACCACTGGCGCCCTATGCTCTTCACAGATGAAAGCAGGTTCACACTGAGCACATGCGACAGACGTGACAGAGTCTGGAGATGCTGTGGAGAGCGATCTGCTGCCTGCAACATCCTTCAACATGACCGGTTTGCAGTGGGTCAGTAATGGTGTGGGGTGGCATTTCTTTGGAGGGCTGCACTGCCCTCCATGTGCTCGCCAGGGGTAGCCTGACTGCCATTAGGTACTGAGATGAGATCCTCAGACCCCTTGTGAGACCATATGCTGGTGCAGTTGGCCCTGGGTTCCTCCTAATGCAGGACAATGCCAGACCTCATGTGGCGGGAGTGTGTCAGCAGTTCCTGCAAGATGAAGGCATTGAAGCTATGGACTGGCCTGCCCATTCCCGAGACCTGAATCCGATTGAACACATCTGGGACATCATGTCTTGCACCATCCACCAACGTCATGTTGCACCCCAGACTGTCCAGCAGTTGGTGGATGCTTTAGTCCAGGTCTGGGAGGAGATCCCTAAGGAGACCATCTGCTGCCTCATCAGGAGCATGCCCAGGCATTGTAGGGAGGTCATACAGGCCCATGGAGGCAACACACACATAACTGATCATTTCTTTGTCTTCAGGCATTTCCACTGAAGTTGGATCAGCCTGTAGTTTGATTTTCCACTTTGATTTTGAGTATCATTTCAAATCCAGACCTCCATGGGATATTCATTTTGATTTACACTGATCATTTTTATGTTTTATTGTTCTCAACTCATTCCACTATGTAATGAATAAACCGATTTGCAACTGAAATATTTCATTCAGTGATATCTAGGATGCGGTATTTTAGTGTTCCCTTTATTTTTTTGAGCAGTATATATATATATATATATAGATATATATATATATATATATATATATATATATATATATATATATAGTGGCATGTGACTGGACATGTGATTAATGGGCAGTATGTATCGCTGAGGTGGGTGGCCCTGTGATGGAAGCCTGGGCGTGTTTTGCTGAGCAGATCTACTGTTGAGGGATTTGTCTTACATTGGGAAGGCTTCCAGGTGACTTGGAGATATGGGTAGGTCCAGTCACCTACATACCCACCCAAAGGGGTGTGTCTGAACACCTAAGATGATTGTGTGTTTGAGAACCTGCGGTAAAGTCATGATCACCTGACTAGCCATGTGATTGGTACCTGGGTGTGGTTACAACAATGTAATGGAGGTATGTTTGGCATATGGGAGCAAGTGCTGGCTAGTCTGAGCCAGAGCAAGGAGGCCTGTGAGATACCTCCGGAGTGGATGGTCTGACAACCGTGAGTGATACTGACCAGGGTCTGTGAGAGACGTCTGTGGGATCCCTTTGAGGATAAGAGGCATTCAGGAACCTGTGTGGCCGACACCAACAGGTAACGGACAGGGATCCGTGTTATATTATTATTATTTATTTATATAGCACCATTAATTCCATGGTGCTGTACATGAGAAAGGTGTTACATAAAGGGTTATAGATATCATTTACAATACACAAATTTACGAAGACAGACTGGCACAGAGGGGAGAGGACCCTGTCCTTGCGGACTTACATTCTACGGGAATACTGACCCGGGGCAGAGAGAGAGACTGTGTTTACTCAATGGGATACCTCTGAGGACGCCAACAGGTAATGGACTGTAATCTGTGTTATGCTGTCCGGGGTCAGTGAGGGACTGTGGTTCCACTATAGAGCCGAATGTGTACGGACGTTGTGGCATACTACCAAATTCCTGAGGTTGTGGTTTATGATGGTGTGTAAATAAACCAAAAAGAATGTTTTTGTAAGAAAATTGTGCCCGTGTGCGTTTATCCGGTTGCCAAGCAAATGTCCCCCAAGACACGCAGTAAGCGATATCTTAGGCTAGTTTCACATTTTCGTTTAAAAACGCAGCGTTTAAAACGCAAACGCAGGTGGTGAAAAAAACGCATGAAAACGCGGCAAAATGCAGCGTATTTTAGACGCATGCGTTTTCGCATGCGGTAAAAAAATGCGGTGTTTTGCCGCGTTTACATGCGTTTTTTCCTGCGTTTGCGTTTTTGAAACGCATGCTGAGAAGTGTGTGACAGCTGCCAATCATCAAAATCAACAAGAAAACCCACTATAAATAGAAATAGCTAGGGTTAGGGTTAGGGTTAGGATTAGGGTTGAGCGACTTTTCCTTTTTTGAGGTCGAGGGTTAGGGTTAGGGTTAGGATTAGGGTTGAGCGCCTTTTCCTTTTTTGAGGTCGAGTCGGGTTTCGCGAAACCCGACTTTCTCAAAAGTCGAGTCGAGTGAAATCGGCCGATCTTCTTGAAAAGTCGGGGTCGGGGGATCGGCCGAAACACGAAACCCAATGCAAGTCAATGGGAAATCTATATATTTTTATATTTACTTCAGTGCGATATAGCAGAAAAGCCGGTAATTCAATTGCCTGCTTTTCATTTCTCCTGCCTAAACCTGACATGATATGAGACATGGTTTACATACAGTAAACCATGTCATATCCCCCTTTTTTTGCATATTCCACACTACTAATGTTAGTAGTGTGTATGTGCAAAATTTCGGCTCTGTAGCTATTAAATTTAAGGGTTAAATCGCGGAAAAAATTGGCGTGGGCTCCCGCACAATTTTCTCCGCCAGAGTGGTAAAGCCAATGACTGAGGGCAGATATTAATAGCCTAGAGAGGGTCCATGGTTATTGGCCCCCCCTGGCTACAAACATCTGCCCCCAGCCACCCCAGAAAAGGCACATCTGGAAGATGCGCCTATTCTGGCACTTGACCACTCTCTTCCCACTCCCGTGTAGCAGTGGGATATGGGGTAATGAAGGGTTAATGTCACCTTTCTATTGTAAGGTGACATTAAGCCACATTAATAATGGAGAGTCGTCAATTATGACACCTATCCATTATTAATCCAATTGTATGAAATGGTTAAAAAAAACACACACACAATATTGCAAAGTATTTTAATGAAATAAACACACAGGTTGTTGTAATATTTTATTGCTCTCTCAATCCACCTGAAGACCCTCGCTCTGTAACAAAGGAAAAATAATAAACCAACAATATACATACCTTCCGATGATCTGTCACGTCCCACGATGTAAATCCATCTGAAGGGGTTAAAATATTTTACAGGCAGGAGATCTGCTAATGCAGCTGTGCTCGTGCCTGTCAAACCCCGGTGAATGAAGGTAATGTAGGTCAATGACCTGTAGTTACCTTCATTCGCGGTGATGTGCCCCCTGCTGGATGTCCCTCGAACATGGGAAAATATTCAGAAAAGTTACCAGGCTCGAGGTCATATGAGGACATCCAGCAGGGGGCGCATCACCGCGAGTGAAGGTAACTACAGGTCATTGACCTACATTACCTTCATTCGCGGTGGATCCCTAGGGTTAGGGGTAGGGTTAGGGTTTGGATCCCTTTATCACCTTGATGGTGGGGCGTGGCTTATGGGTTAGGGTTAGGGGTAGGGTTAGGGTTTGGATCCCTTTATCACCTTGATGGTGGGGGGTGGCTTATGGGTTAGGGTTTGGATCCCTTTATCACCTTGATGGTGGGGGGTGGCTTATGGGTTAGGGTTAGGGGTAGGGTTAGGGTTTGGATCCCTTTATCACCTTGATGGTGGGGGGTGGCTTATGGGGTAGGGTTAGGGTTTGGATCCCTTTATCACCTTGATGGTGAGGGGTGGCTTATGGGTTAGGGTTAGGGTTAGGGGTAGGGTTAGGGTTTGGATCCCTTTATCACCTGGATGGTGGGGGGTGGCTTATCAGTGTGTATTCTTGTTTTTTTCTGTTAAAACGCAAGCAAACGCATGTGCTTAAAAACGCATGCGTTTACATAGACAGCAATACGTTTTTTTGCCACAAAAAAAGCATGCGTTTTTTGCGGCAAAATAACGCCTCTAGAAATTACTACATGTTGCATTTCTGCAACCAAACGCAAGCATAGAAACGACGCATGCGTCGTCAAACGCGGCAAAACGCATACAAAAAAAAGCATGCTTTTTTAATGTTAAATATAGGAAAAAAAAACGCATGGGTTTTTTTGCGCTAAAACGCAGCGGCAAAAAACGCAAATGTGAAACCAGCCTTACAATATATATATACTAGATGGAGGCCCGATGCTATCGCATCGGAAGGACGGTACTGTCACGATGGGGGCAGGCATGTGGCACTTTTGTTGCCTAATGGCATCCTGTGATAATCTAATGACTTTTGCATCAGGGGACTCATGTACTTGACGCCTACGCTTATATGCATTGTTTTGTCCCAGTGATGCTGTTGCTCTTCAAGAGTCTCATTTGCCTTTGTTGTCTTCCACGTTGTGCCTTTGCTGCTTTAAGTTCATTGTCATTGGCATACTTTTTATGAGGAGCCATGTTGGCGTTGATATTTGCTTTTTAAAGGGGTTTTCCCACAAACAAAAGTTCATTTTAAAAATTGTCTGTGTCTGTGTACCGAACATACCACAGCTCCTGGGCACGGGAGGAAGCAAAAGACAATACTGACATTACAACAGATCACAGAGGATACATTTTGTGAGGTAAAATATTTTTTATTAAGTATATACAGCAAGGTAGATTTGTGAACAAGTTTAAAACATAACTTTTAATATGAACCATAAAAAGTTCCGAAGACCCTTATTACACCAACATAAATACCAAAAAATAACCACACACAATTCACATACTAACAGACGCTCCCACATATTATTTGTGTAATAATTATAGGGGATAACTCAGGAGACTCTTTGCGTGGAACAAGACAACTACAGGACACAGTTTTATAAGTGGTAAAGTCTATATTATCACACAGTGATTCAAACAGGTGCAGAGAGAAACTGAAGTCCACAACACTTGGTGCAAATAATAAACGCAGCTTAGCAGTCTATAGGAAACTTCAGAGGAAAATGCAATCAAGCAGAAAGTCTATGAAGCACAGTTATTCTTGAGGATACTTGACACAAATAAATCCTTGTCTTAGTCCAGGCACAGATAGATATGCTTATTAGGCAGTTGAAATCATATCTTAGCTCAACCAGGGAGGCCTGGTTAATAGTCTCAGGTTATTGCAAAGCAGCAACAGCTTACATGACCAGCAAATGCAGATGGAAGAAAACACGAACAGCAGATGAAGGAGGATTACTGGAAACTTGTGTATGCAGCAGGAACTCAGAGCAGAGTAGCAGGATCACCACACAGGTTCACAGGAGCAGGTGTATTGCCAGGGAGTAATCAGAGGTCAGGAGCTGGATGAAAGGCAGAATACTCTAGCACAGACTGAAGGCTGGGGTGGAGTTTTATAGCAGGAGACACAGTGCACATGAGACCAAAGACGCCATCTTGAAAAAGGGCAGTAATGCACAAAAGGTAAAAAATGTTCAGAGTCCTGACACTTTGTCTTTGTGCACTTCACGCCGGCCTCTTTCATATGTGAAGATTGTATGACACGATGTCTCCCCTAAGCCGGAAGCTGTATCTTGCGGTTCATCGATGCGTTCCATATGATGCATCGGATGTGAATTTCATATGGTGTCCTATTTAAAGCCATCCATTCACATGCGGTAAGTCCGCCCCTTCACTTTGGTGTGTGATGGATTGCACACACCTTGTCTTCACTTTGTAACAAACGGCTTCTCCCCTGATGACCAAGCCTAGAGAAACGCGTTGGGAGATCGATTTGTGAGGGATAATTTGAACATGGTCGGGTATAAATCCAATGAATGGGGGATTGTATGGATGTTTGGAGGCCTCCCCCTATGAATATGGATATCCTTAGACCGATCTACCCCCCTTTTGTGAAGGAAGGAACTATGTTTGGGTGAGATTGTTCCTTTTATATACCTAGGCAATAAGTTTTGAATTGATTGTTTTGCCTTTTCTGCCAAAACCTGAATGTTACATGCAGATTGTAGGGCAATTGCTAAAGGTGACTAATGGTATTGTTTTCTGTTGGTGTATATTTTTTTTGAAAAAAGGTTCCCCCTTTTTTCTCCACCATGCTCCATGGATTAGCAGCACTCTGTGGGAGCGATTGTTAGTATGTGAATTGTGTCTGGTTATTTTTTTAGTATTTTTGTTTAGTGTAATAAGGGTCTTCAGGACTTTTTTATGGTTCATATTAAAAGTTATGTGTTAAACTTGCTCACAAATCTACCTTGCTGTATATATTTTCTATTTGATTGGTAGATTATTCAATCTCTTTTAAAATATTTTTTAAAAACAGTCATTTAAATATTTTACCTCACAAAATGAACCCACTGTGATCTCCTGCTGTAATGTCAGTATTGTCTTTAGCTTCCTCCCCTGCCCAGGAGATGTAGTATGCTCCATACACAGTCAGACACACTCACCCCTGTGTCTGACTGTGTACAGAACATACCACAGCTTCTGAGCAGGGGAGGAAGCAAAAGACAATACTAACATTACAACAAGAGATCGCAGAGGATACATTTTGTGAGGTAAAATATTTTTTAAAAACAGTCATTGAAATATTTTACCTCACAAAATGAATCCACTGTGATTCCCTGCTGTAATGTCAGTATTATCTTTTGCTTCCTCCCCTGCCCAGGAGATGTGGTATGCTCCGTACACAGTCAGACACAGTCAAATTTTAAAATTAACTTTCATTCGTGGGAAAACCCCTTTAATGTGACCGGCTTCCTCTGCCTGTAGACACGTCACGCATCTGCCGCCAGGATCAGCCGAATGATTCACTGCACCTGCACATAATTCGTGCAGTAGCAGTAAATCAGACCGCCACCATCTTTGTTGCAGACAGATAGTGGCAGTCGCATTAAAACTGCGCATGCATTCCTACTGTACAAAGATGGCGGCAGTCAGTGAATCATTCAGCTGATCCCGGCGGCGGCGTGTTCGCGACGGTGTTCCGCTGGTGGTACTGTGCAAGAGGCTGCGTGAGTGTGTGAGTGTAAGTGTGATTGTGTGTGAGTGTGTGAGGTGCGTATGACATATAGAGTGTGTGTGTGGTGCAATAGTGTTCCGCTGGTGGTTCCACGCAATAGGTTGTTACCAGCAGCAGTTTCCATATTGGGACACCCATCACTTGGGTGTCCCAATATGGTGGTCGGTGAACTTCCTCCGCTTGAAATTCTGGGATACGATGACATCTGGACAGAGCAGGAAATGAAAACATTACAAGGCAATTATGTAAATAAATATTGAATAAAATCAGGACTACTTTAATATTGAAAGCACTTTTCTTGTTTTGATACATATTATTATTATTATTATTATTTATATAGCACCATTAATTCCATGGTGCTGTACATGAGAAGGGGTTACATTAAAATACAAATATCACTTACAGTATACAAACTAACAATGACAGACTGGTACAGAGTGAAAAAGACCCTGTCCTTGCGGGCTTACATTCTACAGGATTATGGGGAAGGAGACAGTAGGTTGAGGGTTGCAGTAGCTCCGATGGTGTTGAGGTGGCTGTGTGGTCATTACAGGTTGTAAGCTTTCTTAAAGAGGTGGGTTTTCAGGTTTATTTCGAAGAATCCAAATGTGGTGGATAACCGGACATGTTGGGGCACAGAATTCCAGAGAGATGGAGGATATTCGGGAGAAGTCTTGGAGGCGATTGGGTGAGGAGTGAATAAGCGTGGAGGAGAGAAGGAGGTCTTGGGAGGAGTGGAGATTACGTGAGGGAAGATATTGAGAGATTAGTTTGCAAATATACGGAGGAGAAAGGTAATGGATGGCTTTGTAGGTCAGTGTTAGTAGTTTAAACTGGATACGCTGGGAAATTGGGACCCAGTGAAGGGATTTTCAAAGAGTGGAAGCAGAAGTGGAGAGAGATTAATTAGTCGGGCAGCAGAGTTAAGGACAGACTGGAGGGGTGCGAGAGTGTTAGTGTTGGCATATGCAACAGATTAGGACTTATTATAAGTGAAAGGAGGACTTTATACTAACCAGACAGCAGATGGCGATAGTGTGTAAAGTTATATACTTGCTGTTATGGGGGGAGGGAAGCTCTCAATTGTTGGTTGTTTTCTTACTTCCTGATTATTCTTTCTTCTTCTTGAATGTGTTATGTGTCAGTGCACGGATTGTGTGACACTGAATTGTATCTCATGTTTATCCAGTATGAAGTAAATACTGTTTACTCAAGATATCTTGCTGATTGAAGCTCTCCTAACTACAGCGGTGACTGCAAGAAGACGCACTCTGCAACAGGTTATGGGCCCAGACACTACAGGTCTGCACTACAAGCCCAGGGAGCAGGATCCTGGTTTATTCAGATAACGGAGCACACAGATAAGCTCTGCAAACAGAAGGAAATAAATACAGAGTGACAGAGGAATTCATGATCCCAGGAGCTGGACATACAGGAGAATATCTTCAGTACAACTCTCTAAACAAGTAAGACTATATAAAGATGATGAGTAACACAGAACTGAAATTTACAGTAGCTAAACTGAATAGTGAAAATTATCAGTTATGGAAATTCAAAGTAGAGATGTTGTTATCTAAGGATGATCTATGGGAAGTAATTGTTACAGCAAGACTAGATCAAGATAATCAGACATGGGATAAGAAGAATAGAAAAGCTAAAGCCACCATTAGCTTATTAGTGGATGATGCTCAATTAATACATATAAGAAATGACAAAACAGCTAAGGGAATGTGGGAAGCATTAAGAAAACTGTATGAAAGACCTAGCTTGAATCACAAGTTATTTTTATTAAGAAAGCTGTACAGTATGAGATTGAGTGCAAATGACGATATGCAGAAGCACATATTCTCAATTATGGAAGTGATATCACAGCTAAGATCTATTGGTGAAGATGTTAAAGAAAGTCATGTAGCAGCTATATTGTTGTGCAGTTTACCAGATTCGTATACAGCCTTGATAAATGCCCTTGAGAGGAGACCAGAAACTGATATTACATTAGATTTTGTGAAAACAAGACTAATAGATGAATATCAGAGAAGAAAAGAACAAAGAAATGATTCTTCTACTGAAAAGGACAGTGAAAATGCTCTTAAAGCTACAGAATTCAAAAAAACGTATAATAAAGAGACAAGAGAATGCTTCAGATGTAAGAAAAAAGGTCATTTAAAGAAAGACTGTACCATATGGAAAGCAGAACAACAAAAATTACAACATAAAAAGCATACACAGAAAGTAAAAAACACAATTTCCGATTCATGTGAGAATAATTGGAATGGCACATTTAAAGTAACAGACAAGAAATCATCACTTGGTTGGTTTATTGATTCAGGAGCAACGAGTCATATGACAAGTGACAAGAATTTCTTTACTGATCTTGATTTAGATAAGAAAGAAGCCATTTATCTTGCAGATGGAAGCAAAATAACCGCAGAAGGTATCGGACAAGGTATGCTAAATTGTTCAAACAAGTTCGGGCAAGATTCAAAGATACTTGTATAGGATGTGTTGTATGTTCCAAAATTGGAAGGCGGATTATTATCTGTGAAACGTTTAACAGCAAAAGGACTAAAGGTACCTTCACACTAAGCGACTTTACAACGATATCGCTAGCGATCCGTTACGTTGCAGCGTCCTGGCTAGCGATATCGTTGTGTTTGACATGCAGCAGCGATCAGGATCCCGCTGTGAGATCGCTGGTCGTTGCTGAAAGTCCAGAACTTTATTTTGTCGCTGGATCTCCCGCTGACATCGCTGGATCGGTGTGTGTGACACCGATCCAGCGATGTCTTCACTGGTAACCAGGGTAAACATCGGGTTACTAAGCGCAGGGCCACGCTTAGTAACCCGATGTTTACCCTGGTTACCATTGTAAATGTAAAAAAAAAAACACATACTCACATTCCGGTGCCCGGCGTCCGCTTCCCTGCACTCCTCCTGCATCCTGTGTAAGTGCCGGCCGTAAAGCAGAGCGGTGACGTCACCGCTCTGCTCTGTGGGAGATGCCGGAGATATTCGGCGCTGAAACAGGATGCAGGAGGAGTGCAGGGAAGCGGACGCCGGGCACCGGAATGTGAGTATGTGTTTTTTTTTTTTTTACTTTTACAATGGTAACCAGGGTAAACATCGGGTTACTAAGCGCAGCCCTGCGCTTAGTAACCCGATGTATACCCTGGTTACCCGGGGACTTCGGCATCGTTGGTCGCTGAAGAGCTGTCTGTGTGACAGCTCTCCAGCGACCACACAACGACTAAACAGCGACGCTGCAGTGATCGGCATCATTGTCTGTATCGCTGCAGCGTCGCTTAGTGTGAAGGTACCTTTACAGTGAAATTCAAAGACAATGAGTGTGCAATTATTGCAGGAAACAAGGTGATAACCAAAGTCAAGGCAGATGAACAATTATATCATTTTGACACACCAAAGGAACAGATGAAGGTATGTACACATGATCACAAAAACTGTATTCACATGTGGCATAGACGTCTAGGACATAGACACCCTGACAGTATAAGGGAACTACAGAGAAAAGAATTGACAAAAGATTTAAAGATATCAGATTGCTCAATTACCATAAGATGTGAATGTTGTATAAAATCCAAAGCCACAAGGATATCTATTCCAAAAGAAAGTGAGATGAAAAGCAAAGGACCACTTGATTTGGTGCATACTGACGTATGTGGACCCATGAAAGTGAGTACATCAGGAGGCAATAGATACATGTTGACTTTTATAGACGATTACTTAAGATACACAGTCACATACTTAATTAAAAACAAAAGTGAAGTTTTTGATAAACTTGTAAAACTATGTAACAAGATCAAGTAACAAATTTCAAAGGAAGCCAATTGTCATCAGAAGTGATAATGGAGGTGAATTTACAGGTCACAGAATAGAAGACTACTTACGACAAAATGGAATAGAACACCAGAAAACGGTTCCATACACACCTGAACAAAATGGAGTAGCAGAAAGAAAAAACAGAACTCTAACAGAAATGATAAGATGTATGCTGATGGATTCCAAACTACCAGAGAAATATTGGGGTGAGGCAGCAATGACAGCTACATATCTACAGAACCGACTTTTTTCCAGAAAACTGATGAAAACTCCATATGAACTGTGGCAAGGAATGAAACCAAGTGTCAATCATTTAAAAGTTTTTGGTTATAAAGTTTTTATATTCATTCCAACAGAAAAATGTTCCAAACTTCAAAACAGATCCATGGAAGCAATATTTGTTGGATATAGTGAAAATTGCAAAGGATACAGAATCCTAGATCCCAAAACAGACAGAGTTACGGTGAGTAACAGTGTGACATTCATTGAAGATTTAAATGAAGACATTATGATTTCAGTTGAAACAAAAAATGAGAAAACCAATAGTGACACAACTGAAGAAATATCTGATGAGAAAGAAGCAGAAATTAACGAAGAACAAAATACTGAAAATGAAGAATCACAACTACAAACAGACACAGAACCAAGACGTTCAATGAGAGAGAACAAAGGAAAACCACCAAAACGTCTCTCATACAAGACAAGCACAAGAAAAATCTATGAGCCTACCTCTTGGGAAGACATATCTAAACTTCCTGTAGAAGAAGCTAATAAATGGATAGAAGCAACAGAAACAGAAATTAAATCCATGCAAGACTCAAATACATGGACACTAACAGATTTACCAGAAGGAAGAAAAACCATAGGATGTAAATGGATTTTTAAAGTTAAATACCAAACAGATGGCACAGCTGAAAGATACCGAGCAAGACTCGTAGCTAAAGGGTATTCTCAAAAATATGGAGAAGACTATGATGAGACATTTGCTCCAGTTGTCAAACACACTACAATAAGAACTTTACTTACAGTTGCAGCAATGAAACAGATGCAACTGAGACATCTGGATGTAAAGACAGCTTTTCTGAATGGAGATTTAACAGAAGACATTTATATGGAACAACCTCCAGGATTCAAAGATGAAAGAAATCCAAACAAAGTTTGTAAACTACAGAAAAGCATATATGGTTTAAAGCAAGCAGCTAAAGCGTGGAATGACAAAATCACGGAAGTACTTACAAATGAAAAATTTCAAAGAAGCAAAGCTGATCCATGCTTATACACAAAAAGGCTGATTAATAGATGGATTTATATACTCATATATGTAGACGACATTTTGATTTGTTTTGAACAAGAAAGGGATAACGAAAACATTCTAAAAATCCTGAAGCAACATTTTGAAATCAAAGACTTGGGAAATGTAAAACAATATCTAGGAATACAGGTAGAAAGAGAAGAAGACGGAAGTTTCCTACTGAATCAAAATCACATGATTCAAGACATAACAGAAAAATTTGGATTAAAGGATGCAAAGACAGTAAAGTCTCCAATGGAAACTAATTATCTCAAAGAGATGAACAGTAAAAAAAATATGCTACCAAATAATGTAGAATACAGAACAGCAATAGGAAAACTACTGTATCTAGCGACCGTTACAAGACCAGACATCGCAGCAGCAGTAGGAATCCTGAGTAGAAAGGTATCAAAACCAAATAAAGCTGATTGGAATGCCGTGAATAGAGTAATGCGTTATTTGAAAGGAACTAGCAATGTTAAGCTGAAATTACCCACAAGTGATGATTGCATTTTAACAGGATATGTTGATGCAGATTGGGCTGGAGATCCAACTGACAGAAGATCTACCAGTGGACATATTTTTTTTCTCTCAGGTGGACCAATAAGTTGGACAAGTAAGAAACAGTCAATTGTGACACTATCTTCAACAGAAGCAGAATATGTTGCCGCAGCACATGCGAGTCAAGAAGTACTGTGGTTAAGACAATTGTTGACAGAATTAGGACAACCACAGTTGGCACCAACAAAACTGAAAGAGGACAATCAAGGATGTCTTGTTCTTGCTCAGATGGAAAGAGTCAATCCAAGAAGCAAGCATATTGATGTGAAATATCATTTCTTGAGAGATCATCAGGAACAAGGAGTCTTGAAGTTAGAGTACTGTCCTACTGAAGAAATGACAGCAGACATCCTCACGAAGGCGTTGAATGCTGATAAACATCAGAGACTAATAAAAAAGTTGGGTTTGATTGAATAAGTCCTTACTGTTGAGAAAGGGTGTTGGCATATGCAACAGATTAGGACTTATTATAAGTGAAAGGAGGACTTTATACTAACCAGACAGCAGATGGTGATAGTGTGTAAAGTTATATACTTGCTGTAATGTGGGGAGGGAAGCTCTCAATTGTTGGTTGTTTTCTTACTTCCTGATTATTCTTTCTTCTTCTTGAATGTGTTATGTGTCAGTGCACGGACTGTGTGACACTGAATTGTATCTCATGTTTATCCAGTATGAAGTAAATACTGTTTACTCAAGATATCTTGCTGATTGAAGCTCTCCTAACTACAGCGGTGACTGCAAGAAGACGCACTCTGCAACAGTTAGAAGATAGGCCATAAAGGAGAATATTGCAGTAGTCGAGGCTGGAGATGATTAGGGCATGCACAAGCATTTTGGTAGAGTGAGGCCATGTGCACACGTTCAGTATTTTTCACATTTTTTTCGCGTTTTTTCGCTATAAAATGTGATAAAAACGCGAAAAAAACGCTTACATATGCCTCCTATTATTTACAGTGTATTCCGCATTTCTTGTGCAAATGTTGCATTTTTTTCCGTGAAAAAATCGCATCGCGGAAAAAAAAGCAACATGTTCATAAAAATGCAGAATTGCGGGGATTCCGCACACCTAGGAGTGCATTGATCTGCTTACTTCCCGCACGGGGCTGTGCACACCAGGCAGGAAGTAAGCAGATTATGTGCGGTTGGTACCCAGGGTGGAGGAGAGGAGACTCTCCTCCAGGGACTGGGCACCATATAATTGGTAAAAAAAAATAATTAAAATAAAAAATAGTCATATACTCACCTTCGATGGCCCCGGAGGCATGCTGCCACTTCCGTTCCTTTAGATGGTCTGTGTTCAGGACCTGCGATGACGTCGCGGCCTTGTGATTGGTCGCGTGACCGCTCATGTGACCGCTCAGCGACCAATCACAAGCCGCGACGTCATCGAAGGTCCTGAACACACACAGCATCTATAGGAACGGACGCCTGCAGGTGAGTATAACCATTTTTTTAATTTTTTTAATTATTTTTAAACATTCTATCTTTTACTATTGATGCTGCATAGGCAGCATCTATAGTAAAAAGTTGGTCACACTTGTCAAACACTATGTTTGACAAGTGTGACCAACCTGTCAATCAGTTTTCCAAGCGATGCTACAGATCGCTTGGAAAACTTTAGCATTCTGCAAGCTAATTACGCTTGCAAAATGCTAAAAAAAACGTGAAAAAAACGTGGAAAAAACGTAAAAAAAAATGCGGATTTCTTGCAGAAAATTTCCGGTTTTCTTCAGGAAATTTCTGCAAGAAATTTCTGCAAGAAAGCTGGAGGCGACAGGAGGTGGTGAGAGCTTGGATGTGCGGTTTGAAGGACAGGGCAGAGTCAAGGGTTACTCTGAGGCAGCGTATTTTGGGGACAGGGGAAAGTGTGATTTCATTTATTTTGATAGATCAGGTAGGGAAGATATGTGAGATGGAGGAAAGATAATTAGTTCAGATTTGTCCACATTGAGCTAGAGGAAGCGAGAGGAGAAGAAGGAGGATATGGCTGATAGACACTCTGGGATTCTGGAGAGCAGAGAGGTGACATCTGGGCCAGAGAGGTAGATCTGAGTGTCATCAGCATATAGATGGTACTGGAAGCCATAGGACCTTATGAGTTGTCCCAGGCCAAGTGTATAGATTGAGAAGAGTAAGGGTCCTGGGACAGAGCCTTGAGGGACACCAACAGAGAGGGGGCGAGATGAAGAGGTAGTATGGGAGTAGGAAAGGCTAAATGTGCAGTTGTAAGGTAGGAGGAGATCCAAGATAGGGCAAGGTCTTTGACACCAAAGGAAGAGAGGATCTGTAGTAGGAGGCAGTGATCAACTGTGTCAAAGGCAGAGGACAGGTCTAGAAGGAGGAGTATAGAGAATTGTCTGTTAGCTTTGGCTGTAAGTAACTCGATAGTAATTTTGGTAAGGGCAGTCTCATATCTAAATACCCTTTCTACCCTCACTACCATGTCTTCCCCTTTCCATTGTAGACTGGAAGTTCTTGCAGGCGAGGGATGCTCTCTTTCTATACCATTCTGTGTCCATGCATTCTCTGTTCTAGAGATGTTTTCTTTTTCCATCAACAAACACTCTGAGCTCGATTCATTGTTACTGGCATTGTACACACCATGCCAGAAATGTTGATCTAGTCAGGGACTGGAGTAGCACTTCTGGAGTGAGTCACGCCACTAAAATAGTTTGGTAATCCCCGTGTGTGTTGCGGCTATCTACCTCCACAAAACATGCAGCCATGGGGACTTGAATATAGTATCCGAGTACGCCCAAGATACTCAGGTAACACGTTACCTGAGCACGTTTGCTCATAACTAGTGTTGAGCGATATCTTCCGATATGCAAAGGTATCGGTATCGGATTGGATCGGCCGATACCCAAAAAGTATCGGATATCGCCGATACCAATACCCGATACTAGGGTTGAGCGACCTTTACATTTATAGGATCGGGTCGGGTTTCACGAAACGCGACTTTTTCAAAAGTCGGGTCGAGTGAAATCGGCCGATCCTATAAAAAAGTCGGGGTCGGGGTCGGCCGAAACTCGAAACCCAATGCAGTACATTGGGTTTCCAATGGTTCCCAGGGTCTGAAGGAGCGGAAACTCTCCTTCAGGCCCTGGGATCCATATTTAAGTGTAAAATAAAGAATTAAAATAAAAAATATCGCTATACTTACCATCTGATGCGCCCTGGTACTAAGCGGGAACCTTCCTTCCTTAGAATCAGCCTTCCAGGACCTTGCGGTGACGTCGCGGTGACGTCGCGGCTTGTGATTGGTCGCGCGGCCGCCCATGTGACCGCTCGCGCGCCAATCACAAGCCGCGACGTCACCGTGACGTCACCGAGGGTCCTGGAAGGGCTGATTCTTAGGAAGAAAGGCTGCCGGAAAGAAGCCGAGGGTGAGTATATTCCTATTAGGTATATACTCACCCTCGGACACGCCCTGCTTCTTTCCGGCAGCCTTCCTTCCTAAGAATCAGCCCTTCCAGGACCCTCGGTGATGTCACGGTGACGTCGCGGCTTGTGATTGGTCGCGCGAGCGGTCACATGGGCGGCCGCGCGACCAATCACAAGCCGTGACGTCACCGCGACGTCACCGCAAGGTCCTGGAAGGCTGATTCTAAGGAAGGAAGGTTCCCGCTTAGTACCAGGGCACATCAGATGGTAAGTATAGCGATATTTTTTATTTTAATTCTTTATTTTACACTTAAATATGAATTCCGATACCAATTCCCGATATCTTAAACATATCGGGAATCGGTATCGGAATTCCGATTCCAGATTGAGAAGATCGCCGACTTCATGGCCGACCCCACACAGGGGTCGGGTCGGGTTTCATGAAACCCGACTTTGCCAAAAGTCGGCGACTTCTGAAAATTGCCGACCCGTTTCGCTCAACCCTACCCGATACCAATGCATATCAATGGGACACAAAATATCGGAATGGTTCCCAGGGTCTGAAGGAGAGGAAACTCTCCTTCAGGCCCTGGGATTCATATTCATGTATAAAATAAAGAATTAAAATAAAAAATATTGATATACTCACCCCTCTGACGGCCCCGACTCTCACCGGTCCAAGCGTCTGCCTCTGTTCCCTAAGAATGCAGAGTGAAGGACCTTCGATGACGTCGTGGCTTGTGATTGGTCGCGTGACCGCTCACGCGACCAATCACAAGCCGCGACGTCATCGCAGGCCCTACACTCACTCATTCTTAGGAACGGAGGCTGCCGGTTACATCGCTAAGGTCCAGGGTCCGCCGGAGGGGTGAGTATATCAATATTTTTTATTTTTATTATTTATTTTTTACATGAATATGGATCCCAGAGCCTGAAGGAGAGTCTCCTCTCCTCCAGACCCTGGGAACCATACGCACCGCACACTTCCGATTCCGATTTCCGATATCGCAAAAATATCGGAACTCGGTATCGGAATTCCGATACAGCAAATATCGGCCGATAACCGATACTTGCAGTATCGGAATGCTCAACACTACTCTACTACTAATTATGACACCTACATATTACATCTACTCAAGATTTTATGATATCCCTTTCTAAATCCATAGGCATTAATATAGAGTTAGTTCCCTTCTGCTGCTAAAACAGCCTCCACTCTACCTGCTTTCTACAGGGTGGGATATTTATATGGATATACCTGGGTGAGCCATTTATAAAGTTGCATTCAAAAATGGCCAACTTCAAAATGGCCACTATGGTCACCACCCATCTTGAAAAGTTTTCCCCCTCCCATATACTAATGTGCCCCAAACAGGAAGTTGATATCACCAACCATTCCCATTTTATTTAGGTGTATCCATATAAATGACCCACCCTGTACAATGTTTTGGAGTGTGACTGTGTCAATTTTTTGCAAACTTCCAGAAAAGCATTTGTCAGGTCAGACACTGATGGTGGACGAGAGGGTCCAGCTAGCAATGTTCCTTCTAGTTCATTTTAGTAGAATTGACGTCAATCTCAAACAGCCATGTTTCATGGACACTAATACTGGAGCAGAAAGAAGTCATTTTCAAACGACACAAAATTGGAAGCAAAAAATTGTCCACAATATCTTATATGCCAAAGCTTTACAATTTCCTTTTACTGGAGCTAAGGATCCTTGGCCAACCACTGTAAAACAATCCAATAGCATTAGTTGGTCCATCAGATTTTACAGTTGGCATAATGCAGTCAGGCAGGTAATGTTCTCCCGACATGCCAAACCCAGGCTCGTCCATCAGACTGCCAGATAAAGAAGCATGATTCATCACACCAGAGAACATTTCCACTGCTCTGGAGTTCATCTGCGACACGTTTTACAGCGCTCACAGAGAAAGGTAATAAAGTGCATCAAAGTTGCTAGCGCTCCGCTGACTTCAATAACTGCAGCATTCCAGAGGAACCAAGTTCCTAAATGTCTCTTCTTTTTAATGATACCAATCACAGTTGATCATGCAATATTTAGGAGTGAAAGACTTCACAAACTGACTAGTTCCAGCATTGATGTCCTACTACTGTACTGTACCATGCTCAATTTCAGCGAGCTGTTTAGAATCAGCCATTCTTCCACAAAATATACTAGAAGAGAGGCGGAACTCAATGTGGCTTTCATCAAAGTGATTTATTCCATACAAAAACGTGGCTCCTGAGAGGCATTTCTTTCACAAATGTGTGTAAAATCAGAGTGGGTGCTAGATTTTATATAAAGTGGGCAGAGACTTTCAATTATTAAGACGTGTGTCCAATACTTTTGTCTTTATTTATACTTCTGAGAACTCTTTTACTTTTTTTGGGGAGCAAGTATTACTTTTTAATAGCACAATTTGGGAAACCTAATGATTAAGCAATTCTTCCATTGTTTTCTGTGTTTTCAATGTAAATGTTTCACTGTGCGGCATAAACAACTTCTCACCTTAATTCTATGGGCGATAAGATTACTTCAGTATTAATATTAAATGTTAAAGAGAATTTTCACCTTGAATCTTCACGATTATTTATTTCTCCCCACTGGTAACAAATGTCCCCAAAGATGAGATAATGACACCTTCAACCAGATATTAGAGTAGTACGTGGGCAAATGCTTATTTTTTCAGACTAATACTGGGGTTTCATGGCAACTTTGGCCAAGACACCTGTTACTCATTCAAAGCTTGCTAAGTGTCACTGTCACATGGCAACACAATAAAAGTGAATGGGGTCGCATCAGAGTTATCCCGAGGGTACTAAGATCGCAAGCGACAAATCACAAAAGTCCCTACCTCTCATATGTTTTGCAACTTGCTTGTCACATCACAATATCCTCGGAGTCGCAATGCAACCACATTCACTTGTATTGCGCTGAAACAGTGGCGTATCTAGGGGGGGCAGCCGGGGCATGTGCCCCGGGCGCAGCCGGCAGGGGGGCGCATTCGGGCCACCTAATGTGGTGGTCCGCAGTGTCTCCCCCCGGCGGCTGCATTCTGCTGCCCCCGTCTGGGAGTCATCTGTTCTCTGTGCCGACTGTCAAGCTGACAGCCGGCACAGAGAAGCTGCAGAGCACCGGCTCCCAACATGTGTGGAGGTTGCGGTGTGCCCCTGCAGGGTGGATGTGGCGGGCAGGGAAAAATCCCTGCAGCTCCGCTGCCTACAAGACAAAATAGCAGCAGAGCTGCAGCGATCTGTCTTCCTGCCCGCACTTCCTCTCACACAGACAGCACCGCTGGATGACGTCATCATTCAGCAGCCAGCTGTGTCAGAGGAAGGCGATGAGATGCTGCGGCAGAGCGAGAGGAGAGGTGAGAGGAGTGTGTGTGTGTGTGTGTGGTGCGCTGCAGGGGAATGTGCAGAAAAGTAAATGGTGTGTGTGTAGGGGGAGGAGAGGGCAATGATGGGGATGGTGGGGGAGGAGAGGACAATGATGGGGCTGACGGGGAGAGAGCAATAATGGAGATGGTGGGGGAGGAGAGGGCAATGATGGGGCTTATGGGGAGAGAGCAATGATGGGGATGGTGGGGAGGAGAGGGCAATGATGGGGCTGACAGGGAGAGAGCAATGATGGGGATGGTGGGGGAGGAGAGGGCAATGATGGGGCTGACGGGGAGAGAGCAATGATGGGGATGGTGGGGGAGGAGAGGGCAATGTTGGGGCTTATGGGGAGAGAGCAATGATGGGGATGGTGGGGAGGAGGAAATAATGGAAGTGGTGGAATGGGCAATGATAGGGATGGTGGTAGAGGAGAGGGCAATGATGGGGCTAACGGGGCGAGAGCAATGATAGGGATGGTGGGGGAGGAGAGGGCAATGATGGGGCTGATGGGGAGAGAGCAATGATGGGGATGGTGGGGGAGGAGAGGGCAATGATGGGGCTGACGGGGAGAGAGCAATGATGGGGATGGTGGGGGAGGAGAGGGCAATGATGGGGCTGACAGGGAGAGAGCAATGATGGGGATGGTGGGGGAGGAGGAAATGATGGAAGTGGTGGAATGGGCAAAGATGGGGATGGTGGGGGAGGAGGAAACGATAGATGTGGTGAAAAGGGCAATGATGGGATTGGGGGGAGGAAATGCTGGAGGTGGTGAAATTGGCAATGATGGGCATGATGGACGTGGTGAAGAGAGCAATGATGGGGTGTTGTAGAGGACAATAATATGTGTGTGGACAATTTGAGTGGGGATGGGGGATTTATTATGTGTGGGGAGAATTTGGGGATGGGGCAATTTTTTATTCAGGAGCACTTTAATGGCACTTGTATCTTTAAGGGCATCATGTGGAGATTTTCTGCAAAAGAGCGGAGAAGATGGGAGTCTGCAGAGACGGCTGTGGATGAGAAAACTCATCATGAGATCTGGACAAGATGAAGAAAAGAAGGAGAACGACTCCAGAGACGACGTCATCTATAAGGTACCTGGATGTAAATGTTATTTGTGATACTGACTAACTCTCATGCTTTTATTTATGTTAGGAGCATTAAAGGGGATGTCCAGGTTTGTATTGAGTCTGCAGTCATTCTTTGTGACTGCAGACTTCTGAGTTCTCACAGTGTGCACTGCACACTGTCAGGATTCTCTCGTGCTGGCGATTTACATACATGCGGTCACATGCTGACTAGACATGTGTGGCCTCACTCAATGAAAATGAACTGATTGAGGCCGGGCACGTCTAGTCGGAAGGTATACAAATCACATGCTTGTGCTGACATGACTGTCCACCGGCAAGGGAGAATCCTAAAAGTGTGCAGTGCATTAGTTGTGAGAATTCAGAAGTTTGCGATGTCAGGATTCAGCTCTGCAGGTTCCAGTAGTCATCACATGGACATTTCACACATATGTGACTTTCACACTTATGGTCCTGTGACAACCAGCTTCTCTTCTGCTTCTCTGTTTTTCACTGATCATTGAGAGCATTAGGGAGAGGAGCTCGTCGGTACATGACTAAGTGTGCAAATCACATATGTCCTTGGTTGAGGGGGGGGCGTCAAAATGAATTCTTGCCCCGGTGCCAGAAACCCTAGATACACATCTGCGCTGAAATGTAATAGCAACACATAGTGAACTTTGGCGGCACATTTATTGCAGCCAAAGTCACCATGTAGCCCTAGTCTTATTCTGCAAAAAAGGAAACGTGGTACAGTTATCCAATGAATATCAGAAAAATGACCAATCAGTTCGGAATTAGGCCAGTGCTACACGGTGACACGTCTTGCAACAGCAAATCTCAGCAAATCACCAAAAAATAAAAATCTTGTGAAGCTTCTCTACAAATTGTTCCTGTGCAACTACAATTGTGAGCTTTGTATAAAAAAGGGTGCAAATTGTCTCTTCAGAGAGGAAGAGGACTAGAACTCTAGTGCCACCTATTGGAGGTAGCAGTCCTAACAGCCAATGTTGACCCTTTAACGAGCCTTGTCGCATGACTTAGGATAATAGCCAAACCAGAATCTCAATTTGCAGACACTGTGTTTGAGGGTACTGCCCCTCGTCAGTGCAAAGTGGAGATCTGGTTTGGCTGATTGAGAGGTGTCTGACCGGGATCCAAGAAGTATCGTTTCTCCTTGCGGAGAGTGACATGATAAGCATGTCGAGGTGAGGAGACTTAAAGCCACAAATTGTCTCTTCAGAGAGGAAGAGGACTAGAACTCTAGTGCCACCTATTGGAGGTAGCAATCCTAACAGTCAATGTTGACCCTTTAACGAGCCTTGCTATAAAAAAGGGTGAAATTGGTAATAAGTCAAGCACAAGTCCATGCCAAGTGAGTTTCATGCGATTTACGAAAATCCAACATATTTATATTTCAAATATTTCTGACTCTTGAATGGCAGGATGTCAAAGGTCACATTGCAACATCATAGGAAATTATTCAATACAATCAGTGCGGCTCTACATGTCACCGCACATTATTAAAAGGAACCAGTCATGCTGAAGGTGGTATCTATCCTGCAGGCAGGATGTTATTGCGCAGGAGGAGCTGATCAGATTGATACACATTTTTATAGGAAAAGTTTCAGTAAAACTTCTATGTATAAAAACATCAGGAATGTCAATGAATAAAACATGAGTCCAGTGTAAGGTCCTCATCAGCTTTTGACAGTATTCCCTGAAAGACCGTGCATGCACAGCTACCGTAGTTGTCAGTTACTGAATATGACTGCCCACTGGAATCATATGTAGAAAAACATCAGGAATTTCAATAAATAAAACATGAGACCAGTGGCAGGTCCTCATCAGTTTTTGACAGTATTCCCTGTAATATGACTGCCCACTGGAATCATATGGAGAAAAACATCAGGTATTTATATGAATAAAATACAAGTTGTTTTTTATTTTTATTTTTTAGCGACCATCAGGTTTATCTCAAGCCATTGCGACTTGATGGATGAATGATCTGTAGGAAGATCGATCTTGTCCAAGCCTAGATAGGTCCACCATGGTCTTTTCTGCCATTATCTTGATAGTATGAAGCCATCGGGTTGCTGGTCTTCCTCTTTGTTTTGTTCCTTCTTTTCTTCTGACTATGATGCCCTTCTCCAGTGATTACTCTCTTCAAAAGATTTGTCCAAAGCAGGCAAGTTGTAGCTTGGCGATTCTTCCTTTGAGTGACATGTTTGGCTTCATTTGTTCCAAAATTGATTCATTTGTTCTTTTTGCCATTCATGGTATTGATAACATACTTCTCCAGAACCACATTTCAAAGGGTTCGATTCTTCTTCTGTCTTGTTTCTTTATCGTACAGGTATCACTTCCATAAGTTACCATGGAAAAGACCAAACTATTTATGAACTGTGTCTTCATCACCAGTGAAATGTTCCTTAATTTGAAGACCTTGTCTGATGGCTTCATTGTTTTCCAAAATTTTCCAACAAACCTATATATTAATTTGGTCAGCTTCTCTTTCTCTATACCATGTTGTCCACAGATTGGATTGATTGTACAATGTGACAGGTTCACTCTAAGGATCTCTAAGAACATGAAACATGTTTATTTGGCAAGCTACAGCTTGAGAGCATTCTTAGGTGGTCACAGACACTGGTATATCCCCTACAGCCATACTGAAGAATTGTGAACAATGTAATTAAATTCAATGAGTCATCTGCTCCACACACAGAAATGCAGGGTCCTCCAGAACATAAACTGCTCTTAGTAGATCTCTGCTTTATATAAGGGCAGGCTCACACAAGCATATAAAAACTTGCTCAGAATCTTATCCAGAAAAGTGGACGATTTTTTTCTGACTTGACCTTCGTGGGTAGAGGGAGGAGTCCTGCCTTAAGACCGGCAACATCCTTCCGAGGCGCGTAGCCGGTGGCCGGAAGACCGAGGGAGTAATAGGCTCTACGCATTACTTCAGAGACCGGCAGGACAATTAATTCCAAGTTGGCTGCCCGACCTTAATACCTATGAAGACAACGGAGGCAAATTGTGGGAGAGGGGCGTCTCTAGGATCCCTATAAAATAGCTCCAGGCTTACCCCGTCATACGGGTAGTCCTATCCATATCATCTGGGGGACAGAGAAAGAGAGAACATCAGAAACATCCACGAAAGTTGTGAGGACAATCCCGTGGTGCTCAGCAGGGAGGTACTACAACACACAGGCGCTAGTAGGAAGGCTACTGATTTCCACCTGCAAAGGGAACTCTGGATGTGCCTTCGGACCGGCCGGATTCAGCCAGCCCTGTGAACGGTACTCTGGACTGTGGACGCTGAAGTCTTCAGTAAAAGGTAAAGAGACTGCAACCTTTGTGTCCTCGTTATTCATTGCGCCTTACGACGTCCAACATCACCACCTACACATCGTGGAAGCCCTGGGGGTATACTTCACCTGTGGGAAGATACACCATCTAGCTGCCATTCCATTACCCCAGCGGACCCCTAGCAGCGTCGGTCACCCTGACCGAATACCACAGGTGGCGTCATGAACACCGTACAACCAACTACACCTTTAATTGGGCACCCCTTAGAAGGGCCACGGACCGGGTCGGGCCACCGTGACATCCCCAGAACTGAGAGAGACAGACCCGGTACCGAGTACCCCACTGCCCTTCGCCTGGGGGTGATCCATGATCCCATACTGTCCTGTCTGTATAGTCTTTTGCTTCCTCCCCTGCCCAGGAGCTGTGGTATGATCAGACCATGTTCCTGTATGGTCAGACACAGCCATTACACAGTACACAGCAGGGGTACATTTATAAGATTATCTCAGCATAGGAACATTTGTTTTAAACACATCCGATTATTATTATTAATCCAAGATCTATTGATTAAAATCAACTTTCATTTGTGTGAAAACCCATTTACGTTATAGCCGAGACCCGGCTGTCACTGCCAGGAGCGCTGCCTGCACGGCCCGGACCATTTACACCCTTAAATGCTGCAATCAATATCAATCGCAGCATTTACAAAGGTGGGATAAGGGGCCCACTTTTCCCTTCCAATCAGCGCCCCTGTGACATCATCACGTTGTTATGGCACCCGGATCAGCCAGCTATGGCAAGCCTGTTAGAACTTGTCAGGGGCACGGTCTGAGAGGCTTCTGTCAGTGCAGCACTGAAAGGTATAAAGCATTGCAATGCTGGAGCATGAAAATGCATTATACCAGCTATCAGAGTGCTTTAAGTAAAAGTCCCATAGAGGGACTAAATAAAGTTAAAAAAGTTTAAAAAAAATTAAATACCGGTATATTATTTAAAAAATCACCATATAAAGAACTAAAGAAATTTTTTTTTTTTTTATCGTTTACCCACCTACAAAGAATGGAGAATTCTGTAATTTTTATCATAGGTACACGTCAACTGTGAGAGACAGAATCTAAAAATAAAAACACAGAAAATCACATTGTATGATTTTTACATAATTAAATTGCATTTTATTGCATGAAATAAGTATTTGATCACCTACCAACCAGCAAGAATTCTGGCTCTCACAGACCTGTTTGTTTTTCTTTAAGAAGCCCTCCTACTCTGTACTCATTACCTGTATTAGTTGCACCTGTTTGAACTCATTACCTGTATAACAGACAACTGTCCACACACTCAATCACACTCCAACCTCTCCACCATGGCCAAGACCAACGAGCTGCCTAAGGACACCAGGGACAAAATTGTAGACGTGCACAAGTCTGGGATGGGCTACAGGACAATAGGCAAGCAACTTATTGAGAAGGCAACAACAGTTGGCACAATTATTAGAACATGGAAGAAACACAAGATGACTGTCAATATTTCTTGGTCTGGGGCTCCATGGAGGATTTCGCCTCTTGGGGTAAGGATGATTCTGGGAAAGGTCAGGAATCAGCCCACGACTAAAAGCGAGGATGTGGTCAATTATCTGAAGAGATCTGGGACCATAGTCTCAAACATTACCATTAGTAACACACTACACTGACATGCATTAAAATCCAGCAGGGAAAGTCCCCGTGCTCACACCATCACCTGTCCAGGCCTGTTTGAATTTCACCAATGACCATCTGAATGATACAGAGGAGGCATGGGAGAAGGTCATGTGAGGCCAAAATAGAACTTTTTGGTATGAATTCCACTCGCCGTGTTTGGACAAAGAATAGGATGAATACAACCCCAAGAACACCGTCCCAGCAGTGAAGCATGGTGGGGGGAAACCTCATACTTTGGGGTGCTTTTCTGCAAAGGGAACAGGACTACTGCACTGTATTAAAGGGAGGATGGATGGGATCATTGCAAGATTTTGGCCAACAATCTCCTCCCCTCAGTAAGAGCATGAAGATGGTCATGGCTGTGTCTTCCAGCATGACAATGACCTGATGTCACGAGTGTGTCACGTCCTCTTGGGACATCATGGGTTAGAAGATCACTACATATTGTGCATCATAGATATGTCATTTAGCCTGTGTTTGATTCCCTTATTAAATGGACGTGGTTTTCTTTGGTGCTGAAGAGGTAATCGACCCTTTCTATGCTTGTCAGAAACTTGCAGCTCCATTTCAGATGCTTCTGATCTGGTAATTACCTCTCCCTATAAAACCTGGCCAGACCCTATCTGCATTGCCAGTGAAAGCTTTGTTTCCTAGCTCCTGTGCTGAATTAGAGATCGTTGTTACTACTGGAGATTGTTGTGTGCTGTTTTTGGATGTATGCTTTCCTCATTGTCCTATTTCCATTTGGATGGTTAATTCCTTTTCTTCCTTATATACCACTCTACTTTTGGTGAGTGTTTGTATGTTTGTTGCTTTCTGTTATCCCTGTTTTGTAATTGTCTTGTTTACCTTACATTTCTGTCCCATACCTCATGAGGTGGGAGAGGGCACAAACCAGGGTTTATCAGGAGCATAGTAAGGTCGGAGACTCGGGCCTCTCTACCTTCGAGAGTACCCCCAAGACAGGGATATTTAGGGTCCCAGTGCCGGGAACAGTTTGAGGCCCCACTTTCCTTCTGAAGACCGTCATAGCATGGCACTTGAAACACACAGCGAGGGCAACTAAGGAGGGCTACATAAAAAACATTCAAGGTCCTGGAGTGGCTAGCCAGTCTCCAGACCTGTACGTAGTAGAAAATCTTTGGAGGGAGCTGAAAATCAGTGTTGCCCAACAACAGCCCCAAAATCTGAAAAATCTGGAGAAGATCTGTATGGAGGAGTGGGCCAAAATCCCTGCTGCAGTGGGTGAAAACTTGGTCAAGAACTTCACGAAATGTCTGACCTCTGTAATTGCAAACAAAGGTTTTTGTACCAAATATTAAGTTCTGTTTTCTGTTGTATCAAAAACTTATTTTGTGCAATAAAATTCAAATTGCTTAAGTAAAAATCATAAAATGTGATTTTCCGGATTTTGTTTTTAAGATTCTGTCTCTCACAGTTGAAGTGTATCTGCGATAAAAATTACAGACCTCTCCATTCTTTGCAGGTGGGAAAACTTGCAAAATCATCAGTGTATCAAATACTGTACCTATTTTCCACACTGTATTTATATATGTATGTACATATACATATATACATGTGTATATGTACACATATTTGCTATCACTCGCATCCTGAAATACCCAACCTAGTTAACCTGACTTAGTTAACCTCTTCAGTGGACATCATAAAAAAATAAAAAACTTAGCAAAAAACAATGCTTTTTCATCATACCGCCAAACCAAAAGTGGAATAAAAGGCGATCAAAAAGTCAAACGTAAATAAGAGTGGTATCTCTGAAAACGTAATCTTGTCCCGCAAAAAACAAGCCACTATACGACTTAGTCAGCAGAGAAATAAAAAAAGCTATTTTTGATAGCTCTCAGACTATAGTGATGCAAAAAAATTATTTTATCTATAAAATAGTTTTATTGTGTAAAAGTGGCAAAACATAAAAAATAGATGTGGTATCTCTATAATCGTACTGACACAAACAATAAAGCTGTCTTATCACTTTTATCACACTGTGAACAGCATAAAAACAAATTCCTGAACACTTCCTGAATGCTGGATTTTGTTTATTCTGCCTCGCAAAATTTGGGATAGATAATGTCGGGACCACACTCAGTCGGAGTAGCCTTTGGAAGTGGGGAATCACCAGAAATAATACACAAGACACGTCTTGTATAGTGTATCACTGGGAAGTCTCTGAAGCACGCCTGCCTTCAATGTGCTATCCCTTCTTTATATAGTTGTATCGGTAGGTTCAGTGGTTATACAAGTTTTGCATGTTTAAACAAAGAGACAAAACAGGAAAGAAAGAAAAAACAGTTTCGTGGGCGGCAGTTTCACAACAAACAGTACAAAGGCAATTCCACAGACAAGAAAAACAGGATTTCATACTATAGCTAAAATGTCCTTGAATGGACAGGTCAATATTTATCACAAATTCTTTTTTGTGGTTCATTGAGGTAACCATTTTTGTTCTGCTCTTCACAATCCCCCCTTTGACATATTCCATTCAAAACCTTGTCATATAGACGATCATTTTAGTCATTCTTTTTGTGATATTACAAAAAAAAACAAAACTTTATATTCTCGCATCCATTACACAAAATTTATTTGTGCATACCGAGATACCCTTGAGTACAACCTTGAATAATACATATATAATTACAATAACCATAACTGTATGTATTAGGCTTTGCATAATCCCGGTAACCCACCCACCGATCCCTCTGAACCAATTGGCCGGGTTAAGAAAAGAAAAGGTATCTGACCACCAGCTATCCTTATTTTGGTCATTGTCTTTGTCATACTGATCCCTGAGTCGTTGTACGTCTTCTAATTTAAATCTCATACTCATAGTACTATTTGGGTCTATATAATGACAGCAGGTGGGTCCGATGATTTGACACATACCCCCTTGTGAGGCAGTTAGGTAATCCAATACCAGGGTATGTTGGTTAGTGACTATTATAAGCTGATTCTGTACAGCTATACTAGTATTTAATATGTCCAATATATCCCAAATCTGGTCATCTAGATAATCCGTGGCTCTAACTAATTTATCCCACATCTGTGTTAACATTATTAACATCAATATCATGAGTCTTATACTGCTTTTTTGCAATGGCTTGCATGTATCCATGATGCCTTTCCTTCAAGCTTGACTGCTGTCGGAGTTGTTAACAGGACTTGGAAAGGTCCGTCAAACCTTGGTTCCAGAGTCTTTCTGGTGTGTCTTTTCACGTAGACTTGATCACCAGGTTCCAACTTGTGGCCTCCTTTGAGATTTTCTGGATCTGGAAGGGAAGCAAAAACTTGCGAATGCACTTTAGTTAAACGTTTTTGTAATTCTTGTACATAAGCAGTTAAAGTCTCAGTATTCAACATCAGTTGTTATGGAAAATAACAACCCAAATTTGCTGCTCTACCAAAAAGAATCTCATGTGGTGACAGCTTAGCCTTCCCCCTTGGGGCGTTTCGGATGGAATACAGGGCAAGTGGTAGACACTCGGTCCAAGGCTTTCCTGTTTCTGCCATGGCCTTCTGGATTTTTAATTTTATTGTTCCATTTAATCTTTCCACTTTACCTGAACTCTGTGGGTGATACGGAGTGTGAAACTGGTTTTCTACTCCCAACATTTTCATACCATTCTGGAATATTTCCCCAGTAAAATGGGTACCCCTATCTGACTCGATCACCTCAGGCATGCCGTAACGGGGTATCAGTTCATGTGCTATTTTAATGGCAGTAGTTTTTGCTGAGGCTTTACGAACTGGATAAGCCTCTGGCCACCCTGAGAACATGTCCACACACACAAGCACATATTCGTATCCATTGTACCTAGGAAGTTGGATGTAGTCGATCTGGAGTCTTTGAAAGGGATACAGTGGTCTTACATGATGCTTGGTTGGGGTTTTAATTGTCTGACCTGGATTGTGTGCCAGGCATACAGCGCATGCAGCACACATGTTCCGAGCAAAATTACCAAAGCCTGGAGCCAACCACCTTTCTTTTACCTTGAGCGTCATACCATTTGCCGACACATGCGTGGGTAGGTGGAGGTCACTTGCCACTGCGGGGTACCAGGCTCTGGGTAAACACAACAAAGTTCCTTTTTTCCATAATCCTTGCTGATCTTCTGCCCCTTTTTTCTGCCACTGCCCTCGTTCTTCGTCGTCTACCTGTTTCTGAGCTTCCTTCAATCTCTCCTCATCATCTTCAGAGCTATCTAGTGTGTGGGCATGATGTAAGGGTTTACGTGCTGCCTGTTTTGCTGCCTTGTCGGCTTTATCGTTACCCCTGGCTTCCTCGGTGTCGAGTCTCACATGTGCAGCTACCTTTATCACCGCTATTTCTTTAGTTTCTTGTGCTGCCTCCAGAATCTGTCTAATGAGGGAGGCATGTTTAACAGGTTGGCCTGAAGCAGTCATATAACCTCTGGCTCTCCATATTACGCCAAAATCGAAAATAATGCCATGTGCATATCTAGAATCAGTGTATATGTTTGCTGTCTGATCTTTGGCTATTTTTAGAGCTTCAACCAATGCCGTAAGTTCTGCTTCTTGTGCAGACTGATTAGCAGGGAGAGGTTCTGCTTTCAGCACTTCATGCTGAGTTACTACCGCATAACCTGTATGAAATTGTCCATTCATATCTGCATATCTACTGCCATCTATGAAAAGTTCAAATGTAGCATTACAGAGTGGCTTGTCACGTACATTACATAAGCCCTGAGTCTCTTGTTCCATTAATTGTACACAATCATGCTTTGACTTTGATGGGTCAAAGGAGTTGGAGAGTGCAGTTTCCTCAGGTATGGTACCCCCCTCAGACTCTAAAGGGAGCAAAGACGCGAGATTAAGAGTCTGAATCCTGGCAAAGGAAATGTTGGGCGGCAGTAGTAGGGAACATTGGAGACGGAGGTGTCTGGCCATTGAAATATGTTTAGGTTGGACCTGGTTAAGAATGCCATGTACATCATGAGTGGTCTGAACTAGAAGTGGGTGATCAAGAACAATCTCAGAAGCTTTATCTAATAACAGTGAAATTGCGGCTACTACTCTTAGGGTACCGTCACACAGTGCAATTTTGATCGCTACAACGGCACGATTCGTGACGTTCCAGCGATGCATTTACGATATCGCTGTGTCTGACACGCTACTGCGATCCGGATCCCCGCTGAGAATCGTACGTCGTAGCAGATCGTTTGAAACTTTCTTTCGTCGTCTAGTGTCCCGCTGTGGCGGCATGATTGCATTGTGTGACACAGGTTGTATACGATGTGCGCACAGTAACCAACGGCTTCTACATCGCAAATACGTCATGAAATTATCGCTCCAGCGCTGTGTATTGCAACGTGTGACCGCAGTATACGACGCTGGAGCGATACTTATACGACGCTGCAACGTCACGAATCGTGCCGTCGTAGCGATGAAAATGGCACTGTGTGATGGTACCCTTACACAAGAAGGTGCGGCTCTAGCTACAGGGTCCAGATGAGCTGATATGTATGCCACAGGTCTCTGTTTGTTTCCATGTTTTTGTGTGAGCACCCCTGTAGCATGTGAGGATATCTCAGCTGCCATTAATTGAAAAGGTTTAGTGTAGTCTGGGAGTCCCAAGGCCGGAGCTGATACCAGTGCTGTTTTCAAAGAGGAAAATGACTGTTTAGCCTCTTCACTGAGTGAATATGGTGTGTTGGCAATACAGTCATATAAAGGCTGCATGAGTTGACTTGCATGTATGATCCACTGTCTACAGTGTGAAACAATACCTAGGAAAGCACGCAGCTGTTTGTGATTCCTGGGTTCAAGCATGTTACGTATGGCTTCCGTACGTTGAGGTGTGAGGTGTCTGATGCCCTGTGATATGCAGTGACCTAAAAACACGACTGTTTGTTGACAAGCCTGGAGTTTCTGTCTATTTACTTTACAGCCTTCTTGCGCTAGGAAAATTAAGAAATTAACAGTTGAGGTAACTGCCGTCTGCTCATCAGGGCAACAAATAAGTAAGTCATCTACATACTGTAGAATGACTACTCCTGGTTCTGGGGTGAAATTTTTCAGCACGGTCTGCATTGCTTCAGAGTACAAAGTTGGTGAGTGTACCATACCTTGTGGCAATCTTGTCCATGCTAATTGTTTACCCTTGAATGTAAAGGCAAACAAATGCCAACAGTTCTTATGTAGTGGCACAGAAAAAAATGCGTTTGATAAGTCAATTACCGTAAAATATGCAGCAGTGCTGGGAATTTGAGACAGTAAGGTATGAGGATTCGGTACCACAGGGGTGACCGGTGCCAAAACCTTATTGATTTCCCGTAAGTCGTGCACCATGCGATATTTCACCATAGTTTCTTTGGAGGACACTTTCTTTTTAACAGGATATAAGGGTGTATTGGCGGGTGACCTGATTTCTACCAAAACACCTTGTAACACATAATCCTGAATTTGTTGAGAAATCGCCAGTTCTTGCTGGGCGCTGATGGGGTATTGCCTAAGCTGAGGTAAAATGGTTCCCGGGGCAGTTTCTAACAGTATAGGAGCTACTGATAAAAACCCTACATCAGTGTCTCCTTTTGCCCATAGGCTGTCAGGAACCCGAGACAAGTCAATTTTTGCTTGTTGAGTGTAAATTTCGGGAAAATCCTCCATTGCCTGTATTCTAACATATGGTTCCAGAGTTTCTGCATCTTCAGGGATGGTCAGCATAACTGTGCCATCTTCTCTAAAATGGATGTTTGCGTGCATTTTACTTAAGACATCAGTACCCAACAAGCAGGTAGGTGCACCTTTAGCAAATAAAAATTTGGATACAAAAGTTTTAGGGCCAAAGCTCACATTTAAAGGTTTTGTAAAGGGCAACGCCTGAATTTTACCATCATACCCTTCTGCATATGTAACCTTTGAGGATATATTGTCAGGATATGGTAAAAAGTCCTGATTTAAAATGGAGGATGTTGCTCCCGTATCTATCAGAAAAGGTACATTTTTACCCTCAACCTCAACTTGTATTATTGGTCTTCTAGAAGGAAGAGAGACCTGCATAACTTTCAGTCATTCTGAGCTGTCTGTTTGATCAGGCACTGGGTTATTTATCCTATTTTTGGGTACAAAGGTTCCTGAATCTATATCTGCTTTTCTCTTCCTACATTCCCTTTGGAAATGTCCTGGCTTCTTACAGTAATGACAAGTAAACTTTTGATTAGCAGAGCCAGTATTAGCCTGTGCAATTCTTACTGGCTTAGAATTTTCTCTTAAGTCCATTTCTATCCCTACAGCTTTCTGTCTAGCCAGGTGTGGGTCTTCCAAGGTTCTCCAATCAGGGGTTGCGGCCTTAAGCTTTTCCTTCACTTTTGGAGACAATCCATCTATAAAGGTTTTTGTAACTAACCTCATCATTCCTGGAGCGGTTAGATCCATGCCTTCATCTCTGAAATTATTTTCTACACTTAGATAATATTCGTCTACTGATTGTCCAGATTTCTGAGCCACCACTCCCGTTGTTCCTCTCTGCCTCTGTCTCTCCCTCATGAAAACCATTAAGTGATCTACAAATTGCGTACCTGATTCTATCGTTTGTAAGGCACCATCTCCTGCTTGGGGCCTATGTACCTGTAGATTTGCTAATAGCTCCTGGAAGAGTCCAGGAGTCATTTTCATTCTACATAATTCTTCTCCATCTGCCCAAACTCCTGCGTGAGTCTGCATAATTTGCTGTATATATTGTGCAAATCTAACTGGACACTGGGTGGGATCTGGTGCGTTATGCAAGAGAGACATGCCTTCAGCGGGGGACCAAGGGAAATATTGTCGAGTTTGGTGGTGTCTAGTTCCCATTACTCCGTCAGCACCAGGTTCCCTAAAGGGTCTTGGTACTACCCTAACAGGGGCAAGTACAGCGCCATGTCTAGATGTACCACAGGCTAGGCAATCATTTCTCCAGTCTGGATTTTGTTGTCCACAGTGCGGACATACCCATCCTCCTGGTCCGGCTAAACTTTGAGGTGGTGTTTGGAGAAAAGATGGGGCATGTGGGTTAAGGTATGGGGGTGGGGTATTTTTAGATTCCACATTTTGTTTTTCTCCACAGCCTGCGGGTCTAATACACCACTTTTTACTCTGTTGACTATATGTCCATCCCTCATTTTCTGCTACCCTAGAGACATCAATCAATGCTTGGATCTGATCTATCCATTTCTTGTCTCTGATTATGCCTTTTTTCTTTCCTGAATTCCTTCCCATAGTTTTCTACTAAAAGCTTCTGCCCTAGTAACTCCAAACTTACTAAAAATCTTTCTCAGCCCCTTAGTGGCATCTTCACCACTTCTCTCCTTTATGATAGTATAGATATCTAATTCTTCTGGTTCCGACTTTGTTTGCTTATTCCCCATTTTCTTATCCTGAGCTTTCTTGCCCTAGATGGCGTTTGGGTATGAGAATACCTCGTTACCTTCTTCCTAAGGAGCTAGGATGTCTTTTCTTGCCCTAGGTGGCGTTTGGGTATGAGAATACCTCGTTACCTTCTTCCTAAGGAGCTAGGATGTTTAAACTGTGTTGATGTAAGAAAATCCTGATTCCTACACCTATAGCAAACAACACAAATGCAACCAGACAGAAAAAGAAAAAGAACATACAACGTATCTTGTCCCAGGCTAATTTATCTGTCCTGGGCTCATACTATCATACACAACGTATTCTTGTCCCAGGCTAATTTATCTGTCCTGGGCTCATACTATCATACACTTATCCGTCACCAGGTTTTTGTCAAAGACAGGATCAGAGATTGAACATAGGCGCGGAGGTCTCCCCGAAAGGACGCAACCACGTTGCCCAGTGGGACAGTCACTTCTTCTGTTTCAACACCCTGGGCGGCTTATAGGGCTATTCCCAACTTCCACACACCTTTTATTCACATTCACTCTCATTCAATGCCGTACTCCGTGAGGTGATCAATTCCTAAATAGTTCAAGAACCCGAGCTATAGGTATCCTCCTCTACTAGAACTACCCGCTAAAGAACACGACACAGAAAATCTTACGGACAGTGCAGGGCAGATATAAGAGATCTAACAGTGTCTCTTACCTGGCCAGGTTTTTGTTCATCTGCCGTCCATTATCCCAGATTCTCTTTTCGTTCGTATTCTGCCGGTGTTCTTGAAGGAATACACAGACCTCGGGTCCCTGTTCAGGCGCCAGGAAATGTCGGGACCACACTCAGTCGGAGCAGCCTTTGGAAGTGGGGAATCACCAGAAATAATACACAAGACACGTCTTGTATAGTGTATCACTGGGAAGTCTCTGAAGCACGCCTGCCTTCAATGTGCTATCCCTTCTTTATATAGTTGTATCGGTAGGTTCAGTGGTTATACAAGTTTTGCATGTTTAAACAAAGAGACAAAACAGGAAAGAAAGAAAAAACAGTTTCGTGGGCGGCAGTTTCACAACAAACAGTACAAAGGCAATTCCACAGACAAGAAAAACAGGATTTCATACTATAGCTAAAATGTCCTTGAATGGACAGGTCAATATTTATCACAAATTCTTTTTTGTGGTTCATTGAGGTAACCATTTTTGTTCTGCTCTTCACAATAACGATAAAAAAGTCATGTGCCTGAAAAGTTCTTAAATGTGGCTTTGAGCACTTTGAGTGGTGAGCATTTGCTGTCATTTATGGCCATCAAAATCACTTCAAAATGGTTGTGATCCCTAAGAAAAATTGGTTTTGTAAATTTTGTTGGAAAAATGAGAAATTGCTGGTAAAATGTCAACCTTTCTGATTTCCTGACAAAAAAAATATGTTTCAAAATGATGCTGATGTAAAGTAGATACGTAGTAAATGTTAGTTATTTGCTATTTGGTTTAAGGACATAAAAATTAAAAGTTTTAAAAATGGCAACATTTCCAATTTTTCTGTCAAATTTTCAGTATTTTTTTTATAAACACAAAAAATATCGACCTACATTTACAATTAATATGAAGTGCAACAAGACACGATAAAACAGTGTCAGAATCAGTGCAATACGTTGAAGCTTTCCAGAGTTATTACCTCATACAGTGATACTGGTCAGAATTGAAAAAAAACGACCTAGGCTGGGGGGGGGGTTGAAGGGGTTAAATATGGATAACTCATTTATAAGAACAACCACCAATATTTTATAAATGGGGGACCCTCAGAAGTCAGTGAAATAGCGGATCTGTGTTGTGAATTCTGTTCTTGGGCTCCCTCCGGTGGTTATAAGTGGTAGCGCTGCTGTCTGTCCTTCACAGCAGTTATCAGATGTGTCCACTCTGGACTGGGCTATTTAGTCTGGCCTCACCCTTTAGTCAGTGCCAGTTGTCCATTGTTTCTGGAGGATTCACATCCCTTCATGGTTTCTCCTGCTTCCTGGTCTTTTCACCAAGATAAGTCCTGCTTGTTTTGCAGCCCACATTTTGTGGGCCTCATTGTTCAGTGCATTTCATGTTTTTTCTTGTCCAGCTTAATCTGTGTAAGGATTTATGCAGTCAAGCTGGAATCTCTGGAGAGGCAGATATACCCTCCATGTCTTTAGTTAGATGTGGAGTTTTAGTATTTTTTGTGGTGGATATTTCCTAGTATTTTAATACTGACCGCATAGTTCTCTGTCCTATCTTTCCTATTTAGCTAGATTGGCCTCCTTTGCTAAATCCTGTTTTCAGCCTGTGTATGTTTTTTCCTCTCCTCTCACAGTCAATATTTGTGGGGGGCTGCCTATCCTTTGGGAATTTTCTCTGAGGCGAGATAGTTTTCCCTTTTCTATCTATAGGGTTAATTAGTCCTCCGGCTGTGTCGAGGTGTCTAGGATCAGTAGGTACATCCCACGGCTACTTCTAGTTGCGGTGTTAAGTTCAGGGTCCGCGGTCAGTACAGATACCACCTTCTCCAGAGTACGTCTTATGCTGCTCCTAGGCCACCAGATCATAACAGTACAACTGGCCAACAATGAGTTAACCGCATCTCAGAAGAAGGGAAAGAAAGTGCTGAGCCATTTTTTTCTGTACTCTGTTGTGGTTTTTGTTTTTTTTTCCCTCTTTACCTCTGGATGGCTCAGGAGTTTGGCGCTGACATGGATGTTCAGGGACTTGCTTCTCGTGTGGATCAACTTGCTGCTAGAGTACAGGGTATTTCTGATTATATCGTTCAGACTCCGGTTTTAGAGCCTAGAATTCCAACTCCTGATCTGTTTTTTGGGGACAGGTCTAAATTTCTGAGCTTTAAAAATAACTGTAAACTGTTTTTTGCTCTGAAGCCCCGTTCCTCTGGTGATCCCATCCAGCAGGCTAAAATTGTCATATCTCTGTTGCGTGGCGACCCCCAGGATTGGGCATTTGCCCTGGAACCTGGGAATCCGGTGTTGCTTAATGTAGACACCTTTTTTCAGGCGCTTGGGTTATTGTATGATGAACCTAACTCTGTAGAGCATGCTGAGAAAACCTTGTTGGCCCTGTGTCAGGGTCAAGAAGCGGCAGAATCATATTGCCAGAAATTTAGAAAATGGTCTGTGTTGACTAAATGGAATGAGGATGCTTTGGCGGCAATTTTCAGAAAGGGTCTTTCTGAATCCGTTAGAGATGTTATGGTGGGGTTCCCCACGCCTGCTGGTCTGAGTGATTCTATGTCTCTGGCCATTCAAATTGATCGGCGCTTGCGTGAGTGCAGAGTTGTGCACACTATGGCGTTGTCTTCCGAGCGGAGTCCTGAGCCTATGCAATGTGATAGGATTGTGTCTAGAGCTGAACGACAAGAATTCAGACGTCAGAATAGGTTGTGTTTTTACTGCGGCGATTCTGCTCATGTTATTTCTGATTGCCCTAAGCGTGTCCAGAGAATCGCTAGTTCCGTTACCATCAGTACTGTACAACCTAAATTTCTGTTATCTGTGACCCTGATCTGCTCATTATCGTCATTTTCTGTCATGGCATTTGTGGATTCAGGCGCTGCTTTAAATTTAATGGACTTAGAATTTGCCAGACGTTGTGGTTTCCCCTTGCAGCCTTTGCAGAGTCCTATCCCTTTGAGGGGCATTGATGCTACACCATTGGCTAAAAATAAACCTCAGTTTTGGACACAGCTAACCATGTGCATGGCGCCAGCCCATCAGGAAGATTGTCGTTTTCTGGTGTTGCATAATCTGCATGATGCTATTGTGCTGGGGTTTCCATGGTTACAGGTGCATAATCCGGTGTTGGATTGGAAATCTATGTCTGTGACTAGTTGGGGTTGTCAGGGGGTTCATGATGACGTTTCTTTGATGTCAATTTCCTCCTCCCCCTCTTCTGAAGTTCCTGAGTTTTTGTCAGATTTCCAGGATGTTTTTGATGAGCCCAAGTCCAGTTCCCTTCCACCGCATAGGGACTGTGATTGTGCTATTGACTTGATTCCAGGCTGTTAGTTCCCTAAGGGCTGACTTTTCAACCTATCTGTGCCAGAACATGCCGCCATGCGGAGTTATGTTAAGGAGTCTTTGGAGAAGGGGCATATTCGGCCATCTTCTTCTCCATTGGGAGCAGGTTTCTTTTTTGTTGCCAAGAAGGATGGCTCCTTGAGACCCTGTATTGATTATCGCCTCTTGAATAAGATCACAGTCAAATTCCAATACCCTTTGCCTTTGCTCTCTGATTTGTTTGCCAGGATTAAGGGGGCTAGTTGGTTTACTAAGATTGACCTTCGAGGGGCATATAATCTTGTTCGTATTAAGCAGGGCGACGAATGGAAAACTGCGTTTAATACGCCTGAGGGCCATTTTGAATATCTTGTGATGCCATTCGGACTCTCTAATGCTCCATCTGTGTTTCAGTCCTTCATGCATGATATATTTCGGAATTATCTTGATAAATTCATGATTGTATATTTGGATGATATTTTGATTTTTTCGGATGATTGGGAGTCTCATGTGAAACAAGTCAGGATGGTATTTCAGATCCTTCGTGATAATGCCTTGTTTGTGAAGGGGTCTAAGTGCCTCTTTGGAGTACAGAAGGTTTCTTTTTTGGGCTTCATTTTTTCTCCCTCATCTATAGAAATGGATCCGGTTAAGGTTCAGGCCATTCATGATTGGATCCAGCCCACATCCGTGAAGAGCCTTCAGAAATTTTGGGGCTTTGCTAATTTTTATCGCCGTTTCATTGACAACTTCTCCAGTGTGGTTAAACCCCTGACCGATTTGACGAAGAAAGGCACTGATGTGACGAATTGGTCCTCTGCGGCCGCTTCTGCCTTTCAGGAGCTTAAACGCCGATTTACTTCTGCCCCTGTGTTGCGTCAGCCGGATGTTTCTTTTCCTTTTCAGGTTGAGGTTGACGCTTCTGAGATTGGGGCAGGGGCCGTTTTGTCTCAGAGGAATTCTGATGGTTCTTTGATGAAACCGTGTGCCTTCTCTCCAAAGTTTTCGCTTGCAGAACGCAATTATGATATCGGTAATCGTGAGCTGCTGGCTATGAAGTGGGCATTTGAGGAGTGGTGACTGTTGTGAATTTGGATTCTGGGCTCCCCCGGTGGCCGCTTGTGGAATTGGACTTGTCATCCTTTTTCCTGTTTCACCTGGTTCCATCAGTAGTGGGTGTCGCTATTTAAGCTCATTTCTCTGGTGGTTTCTTGCCGGTCAACAATGTTATCTGATGCCTCTCAGTGCTTGTTCCTGCTTCTGACAACTACTAGATAAGTTGGACTTTTGTCCATGTTTTGTTTTGCCTATTTGTTCCAGTTCACAGCTGAAGTTTTGTTACTGTGTCTGGAAAGCTCTCGTTGATCAGGGATTGCTACTCTGGCGTTATGAGTTAATGCCAGAGTTTAAGGTAATCTCTGGATGGTGTTTTGTTAGTGTTTTTCTGCTGACCATGAAAGTATACTATCTGTCTTCTGCTATCTAGTAAGCGGACCTCAAATTTGCTAAGACTATTTTCCTGCTGCGTTTGTAGTTTCATCTGAACTCACCGTCATTATATGTGGGGGGCTACTGTCTTCTTTGGAATATTTCTCTAGAGGTGAGCCAGGTCTTATATTTCCCTCTGCTAGCTATTTAGGTCTTAGGCCAGAGCTGGGCATCTAGCGATAAATAGGAAATGCTACCTGGCTATTTCTAGTTGCGCGGCAGGCTTAGTTCATGGTCAGTATAGTTCCATCTTCCGAGAGCTTGTCCCTCTATAGGCTTGCTATGATCTCTGCCTGCAGAGATCAGGACAGTTTGACCGGCCAATAAAGTGTTAAAGACCCAGGTTGAGAAAGGAGAGTTATAAGAAGTCTGCTGGAATTTTTTTTTTTTTTTTTCTCCAGTCTGCCTTGCTGCAGTCTTTTTTCTCTCTCTCCTCCTAATCTCTGTATGCTCTGTGTGCACCTGACAATAATGGATCTCCAGAGTGTAACTGCGGGTTTGAATAATCTCATCACGAAAGTACAAAATTTACAAGATTTTGTGGTACATGCTCCGGTATCTGAGCCGAGAATTCCTTGCCGGAGTTCTTCACAGGGAATAGAGCTAGCTTCCAGAATTTCCGAAATAATTGTAAGCTTTATTTGTCCCTGAAGTCTCGTTCAGCTGGAGACCCTGCTCAGCAGGTTAGGATTGTGATTTCCTTGCTCAGGGGTGACCCTCAAGATTGGGCCTTCTCATTGCCAGCAGGGGATCCTGCGTTACGCGATGTGGATGCGTTTTTTCTGGCCTTGGGCTTGCTTTATGAGGAACCTCATTTGGAACTTCAGGCAGAAAAAACTTTGATGGCACTATCTCAGGGGCAAGACGAAGCTGAAGTTTTCTGCCAAAAATTCCGTAAATGGTCTGTGCTTACTCAGTGGAATGAGTGCGCTTTGGCGGCAACTTTCAGAGAAGGTCTCTCTGATGCCGTTAAGGATGTTATGGTGGGGTTCCCTTTGCCTGCAGGTCTGAATGAGTCCATGACAATGGCTATTCAGATTGATAGGCGTCTGCGGGAGCGCAAACCGGTGCACCATCTGGCGGTGTCTATGGAAAAGACGCCAGAAAGTATGCAGTGTGATAGAATTCTGTCCAGGAGCGAGCGACAGAATTTTAGACGGAAGAATGGATTGTGTTTCTATTGTGGGGATTCTACTCATGTTATATCAGCATGCTCTAGGCGTACAAAGAAGCTTGATAAGTCTGTTTCCATTGGCACCATTCAGTCTAAGTTTATTTTGTCTGTAACCCTGATTTGCTCTTTGTCATCCATTGCCACGGACGCCTATGTTGACTCTGGCGCCGCTCTGAGTCTTATGGATTGGTCCTTTGCCAATCGTTGTGGTTTTAATTTAGAGCCTTTGGAGACTCTTATTCCTCTGAAGGGGATTGACTCCACCCCATTGGCTAATAATAAACCACAATACTGGACACAAGTAACCATGCGTATCAATCCGGATCACCAGGAGATTATTCGTTTCCTGGTGCTGTATAATTTACATGACGATTTGGTACTGGGATTGCCATGGTTGCAGTCTCACAACCCAGTCTTGGACTGGAGAGCAATGTCTGTGTTGAGCTGGGGATGTAAGGGTATTCATGGGGACGTACCTTTGGTTTCTATTTCGTCGTCCATTCCCTCTGAAGTCCCTGAGTTCCTCTCTGATTATCAAGACGTCTTTGACGAACCCAAGCTTGGGTCGTTACCTCCGCACCGTGAGTGCGATTGTGCCATAGATTTGATACCGGGTTGTAAGTATCCAAAGGGTCGTTTGTTTAATTTGTCTGTGCCGGAACATGCTGCTATGCGGGAATATATAAAGGAGTCTTTGGAAAAGGGACATATTCGTCCATCTTCTTCTCCCTTGGGAGCTGGGTTTTTCTTTGTCTCAAAAAAAGACGGCTCTTTGAGACCATGTATTGATTATCGGCTTCTGAATAAGATCACTGTTAAGTATCAATACCCATTGCCATTGCTTACTGATTTGTTTGCTCGTATAGAGGGTGCTAAGTGGTTCTCTAAAATTGATCTTCGTGGGGCGTATAATTTGGTGCGGATCAGGCAGGGGGATGAGTGGAAGACCGCATTTAATACGCCCGAGGGCCACTTTGAGTATTTGGTCATGCCTTTTGGTCTTTCTAATGCCCCTTCAGTTTTCCAGTCTTTTATGCATGATATTTTCCGCGATTTTCTGGATAAATTTATGATAATATATCTGGATGATATTCTGATTTTTTCTGATGACTGGGACTCTCATGTCCAGCAGGTCAGGAGAGTTTTTCAGGTTTTGCGGTCTAATTCTTTATGTGTGAAGGGGTCTAAGTGCGTTTTTGGGGTCCAGAAAATTTCCTTTTTGGGGTATATTTTTTCTCCCTCTTCCATTGAGATGGATCCCGTCAAGGTGCAAGCTATTTGTGACTGGACTCAGCCCTCCTCTCTTAAGGGTCTTCAGAGATTTTTGGGCTTTGCCAACTTTTACCGCCGATTTATTGCTGGTTTTTCGGATGTCGTTAAACCACTGACTGATTTGACCAGACAAGGCGCTGATGTTGCTAATTGGTCCCCTCATGCTGTAGAGGCCTTTCAGGAGCTTAAGCGCCGTTTTGCCTCTGCCCCTGTGTTGCGTCAGCCTGATGTGAATCTGCCTTTTCAGGTTGAGGTTGACGCTTCGGAGATCGGAGCTGGGGCAGTGTTGTCGCAGAAAGGTTCCGACTGCTCCGTTATTAGGCCTTGTGCCTTCTTTTCTCGCAAATTTTCGCCCGCAGAGCGGAATTATGATGTTGGGAATCGGGAGCTTTTGGCCATGAAGTGGGCGTTTGAGGAGTGGCGCCATTGGCTCGAGGGGGCTAGGCATCAGGTGGTGGTATTGACTGACCACAAAAATTTGATTTATCTTGAGACTGCCAGACGCCTGAATCCTAGACAGGCGCGCTGGTCTTTATTTTTTTCTCGCTTTAATTTTGTGGTGTCATACCTACCGGGTTCTAAGAATGTTAAGGCAGATGCCCTTTCTAGGAGTTTTGACCCGGACTCTCCTGGTAATTCTGAACCCACAGGTATCCTTAGGGAGGGAGTAATTTTGTCGGCCGTTTCTCCTGATCTGCGGCGGTCCTTGCAAGAGTTTCAGGCGGATAGACCGGATCGTTGTCCGCCTGATAGACTGTTTGTTCCGGATGATTGGACCAGCAGAGTCATCTCTGAGGTACATTCTTCTGCATTGGCAGGTCATCCCGGAATTTTTGGTACCAGGGATTTGGTGGCAAGATCCTTCTGGTGGCCTTCCCTGTCACGAGATGTGCGAGTCTTTGTGCAGTCATGTGACGTTTGTGCTCGGGCCAAGTCTTGTAGTTCTCGGGCTAGCGGACTGCTGTTGCCCTTGCCTATTCCTAAGAGGCCTTGGACACACATCTCGATGGATTTTATTTCAGATCTGCCTGTTTCCCAGAAGATGTCTGTCATCTGGGTGGTCTGTGACCGTTTCTCTAAAATGGTCCATTTGGTTCCTCTGCCCAAGTTGCCTTCTTCTTCTGAGTTGGTTCCTCTGTTTTTTCAGAATGTTGTCCGATTGCACGGTATTCCTGAGAATATTGTTTCTGACAGAGGTACCCAATTTGTGTCTAGATTTTGGCGGGCATTCTGTGCTAGGATGGGCATAGATTTGTCTTTTTCATCTGCTTTTCACCCTCAGACTAATGGCCAGACCGAGCGGACTAATCAGACCCTTGAGACATATCTGAGGTGTTTTGTCTCTGCTGACCAGGATGATTGGGTTGTTTTTTTGCCATTGGCAGAGTTCGCCCTCAATAATCGGGCCAGTTCTTCCACCTTGGTGTCCCCGTTTTTCTGTAATTCGGGGTTTCACCCTCGATTTTCCTCCGGTCAGGTGGAATCCTCGGATTGTCCTGGAGTGGATGCGGTGGTGGAGAGATTGCATCACATCTGGGGGCAGGTTATGGACAATTTGAAGTTGTCCCAGGAGAAGACTCAGCGTTTTGCCAACCGTCATCGTCGTGTTGGTTCTCGGCTTTGTGTTGGAGATTTGGTGTGGTTGTCTTCTCGTTTTGTCCCTATGAGGGTCTCTTCTCCTAAGTTTAAACCTCGGTTCATCGGCCCTTATAGAATATTGGAGATTCTTAATCCTGTTTCTTTCCGTTTGGACCTCCCTGCGTCCTTTTCCATTCATAACGTTTTTCATCGGTCGTTATTGCGCAGGTATGAGGTACCTGTTGTACCTTCAGTTGAGCCTCCTGCTCCGGTGTTGGTTGAGGGTGAGTTGGAGTACGTTGTGGAGAAAATTTTGGACTCTCGTGTTTCCAGACGGAAACTCCAGTATCTGGTCAACTGGAAGGGTTACGGCCAGGAGGATAATTCTTGGGTCAATGCATCTGATGTTCATGCTTCTGATCTTGTTCGTGCCTTCCATAGGGCTCATCCTGGTCGCCCTGGTGGATCTGGTGAGGGTTCGGTGCCCCCTCCTTGAGGGGGGGGTACTGTTGTGAATTTGGATTCTGGGCTCCCCCGGTGGCCGCTTGTGGAATTGGACTTGTCATCCTTTTTCCTGTTTCACCTGGTTCCATCAGTAGTGGGTGTCGCTATTTAAGCTCATTTCTCTGGTGGTTTCTTGCCGGTCAACAATGTTATCTGATGCCTCTCAGTGCTTGTTCCTGCTTCTGACAACTACTAGATAAGTTGGACTTTTGTCCATGTTTTGTTTTGCCTATTTGTTCCAGTTCACAGCTGAAGTTTTGTTACTGTGTCTGGAAAGCTCTCGTTGATCAGGGATTGCTACTCTGGCGTTATGAGTTAATGCCAGAGTTTAAGGTAATCTCTGGATGGTGTTTTGTTAGTGTTTTTCTGCTGACCATGAAAGTATACTATCTGTCTTCTGCTATCTAGTAAGCGGACCTCAAATTTGCTAAGACTATTTTCCTGCTGCGTTTGTAGTTTCATCTGAACTCACCGTCATTATATGTGGGGGGCTACTGTCTTCTTTGGAATATTTCTCTAGAGGTGAGCCAGGTCTTATATTTCCCTCTGCTAGCTATTTAGGTCTTAGGCCAGAGCTGGGCATCTAGCGATAAATAGGAAATGCTACCTGGCTATTTCTAGTTGCGCGGCAGGCTTAGTTCATGGTCAGTATAGTTCCATCTTCCGAGAGCTTGTCCCTCTATAGGCTTGCTATGATCTCTGCCTGCAGAGATCAGGACAGGTGACATTGGCTTGAGGGGGCTAAGCACCGTATTGTGGTCTTGACCGATCATAAGAATCTGATTTACCTCGAGTCTGCCAAACGGCTGAATCCTAGACAGGCCCGATGGTCCCTGTTTTTCTCCCGTTTTGATTTTGTTGTCTCGTATCTTCCGGGTTCTAAGAATGTTAAGGCTGATGCCCTCTCTAGGAGTTTTTTGCCTGATTCCCCTGGGGTCCTTGAGCCGGTCGACATTCGTAAGGAGGGGGTGATTCTTTCTGCCATCTCCCCTGATTTACGACGGGTTCTTAAGGAATTTCAGGCTGATAAACCTGACCGCTGTCCAGTGGGGAAACTGTTTGTTCCTGATAGATGGACTAGAAAAGTGATTTCTGAGGTTCACTGTTCTGTGTTGACTGGCCATCCTGGGATTTTTGGTACCAGAGATTTGGTTAGTAGGTCATTTTGGTGGCCTTCTTTGTCACGGGATGTGCGTTCTTTTGTGCAGTCCTGTGGGACTTGTGCGCGGGCCAAACCTTGCTGCTCACGCGCCAGTGGGTTGCTTTTGCCTTTGCCGGTCCCTGAGAGGCCTTGGATGCATATTTCTATGGATTTTATTTCGGATCTTCCGGTTTCCCAGAGGATGTCGGTTATCTGGGTGGTTTGTGACCGGTTTTCTAAGATGGTTCATTTGGTACCTTTGCCTAAGTTGCCTTCCTCTTCTGAGTTGGTTCCGTTGTTTTTTCAGCATGTGGTTCGTTTGCATGGCATTCCGGAGAATATTGTGTCCGATAGAGGTTCCCAGTTTGTTTCCAGGTTTTGGCGGGCCTTTTGTGCTAGGCTGGGCATTGATTTGTCTTTTTCTTCCGCATTTCATCCTCAGACCAATGGCCAAACCGAGCGAACTAACCAGACTTTGGAAACTTATTTGAGATGCTTTGTGTCTGCCGATCAGGATGATTGGGTGGCTTTCTTGCCATTGGCCGAGTTTGCCCTTAATAATCGGGCTAGTTCTGCTACCTTGGTTTCACCTTTTTTTTGTAATTCTGGGTTTCATCCTTGTTTTTCTTTGGGGCAGGTTGAGCCTTCTGATTGTCCTGGGGTGGACTCTGTGGTTGACAGGTTGCAGCAAATTTGGGCTCATGTTGTGGACAATTTGGTGTTGTCTCAGGAGGAGGCTCAGCGCTTTGCTAACCGTCGACGGCGTGTGGGTTCCCGGCTTCGGGTTGGGGATTTGGTCTGGTTGTCTTCCCGTCATGTTCCTATGAAGGTTTCTTCCCCTAAGTTCAAGCCTCGTTTTATTGGTCCTTATACGATTTCTGAGATTATCAATCCAGTGTCTTTTCGTTTGGCCCTTCCAGCCTCTTTTTCCATCCACAATGTTTTTCATAGATCTTTGTTGCGGAAATATGTGGTACCCGTCGTTCCCTCTGTTGATCCTCCTGCCCCGGTGTTGATTGATGGGGAGTTGGAGTACGTTGTTGAGAAGATCTTGGATTCTCGTTTTTCAAGGCGGAGGCTTCAGTATCTTGTCAAGTGGAAGGGTTATGGCCAGGAGGATAATTCCTGGGTTGTTGCCTCTGATGTTCATGCTGACGATTTGGTTCATGCCTTCCATTTGGCTCATCCTGATCGGCCTGGGGGCTCTGGTGAGGGTTCGGTGACCCCTCCTCAAGGGGGGGTACTGTTGTGAATTCTGTTCTTGGGCTCCCTCCAGTGGTTATAAGTGGTAGTGCTGCTGTCTGTCATTCACAGCAGTTATCAGGTGTGTCCACTCTGGACTGGGCTATTTAGTCTGGCCTCACCCTTTAGTCAGTGCCAGTTGTCCATTGTTTCTGGAGGATTCACATCCCTTCATGGTTTCTCCTGCTTCCTGGTCTTTTCACCAAGATAAGTCCTGCTTGTTTTGCAGCCCACATTTTGTGGGCCTCATTGTTCAGTGCATTTCATGTTTTTTCTTGTCCAGCTTAATCTGTGTAAGGATTTATGCAGTCAAGCTGGAATCTCTGGAGAGGCAGATATACCCTCCATGTCTTTAGTTAGATGTGGAGTTTTAGTATTTTCTGTGGTGGATATTTCCTAGTATTTTAATACTGACCGCATAGTTCTCTGTCCTATCTTTCCTATTTAGCTAGATTGGCCTCCTTTGCTAAATCCTGTTTTCAGCCTGTGTATGTTTTTTCCTCTCCTCTCACAGTCAATATTTGTGGGGGGCTGCCTATCCTTTGGGAATTTTCTCTGAGGCGAGATAGTTTTCCCTTTTCTATCTATAGGGTTAATTAGTCCTCCGGCTGTGTCGAGGTGTCTAGGATCAGTAGGTACATCCCACGGCTACTTCTAGTTGCGGTGTTAAGTTCAGGGTCCGCGGTCAGTACAGATACCACCTTCTCCAGAGTACGTCTTATGCTGCTCCTAGGCGACCAGATCATAACAGATCTGTGTCCTGTTTTTCATTGTTCATACATTGTTACAGTTGTTTCATGACTTTATTTTTTGTTACTTAAACAGTTTCCGGCAGTGTTCTTAGAATTTCTTCCATAGACAACTACAGTAACTGTACATTTTTAATTCTGTGTTTTTTTTCTGCATTTAAACAATTAAAGGAGTTGCCCACAAATTTTTCATATTAAAAAATTGGCTACTGATTTTCTGAAAATAAAAAAACTCCATAAACATACAGTATATTCATCTACAGGACCCTCCTTGATACTGAGGCCCATGTGCCCCAAGTCTTTCTTGTTTTCTCTTTTAGCGAAGGACATCATATGATCACTGGTTGGTGGCAGCAATCACGTCTATTCAAACCAGAAGAGGCAGTCTCTTAAACTACCTTCACACATCAGGTTTTAGCCATCGGGCACAATCCGGCGAATTTTGAAAAAATGGATCTGGCAAAAGTTGCCGCCAGATCCATTTTTTTCTCATAGATTTTTATTAGCGCCGATTGTGCTGGATGACCTCATGTTTCATCCGTTTTTTGCCGGATCCATCGAAAATCCGTTTTCTGGCAGCCGGAGAAAACGGACATAGGAACATTTTTTCTGTCCGTCGAAAAAATGGACAGCGACGGATCCGGCGTAAAACAGGTGAAACATGAGGTCAAATGATGGATCAGTCACGTCCCACGATGTAAATCCATCTGAAGGAGTTAAATCATTTTACACCCAGGAGCTCTGCTAAAGCAGCTGTGCTCATTGGTGTAAAAATACGGGGAATGAATGGAGTGCAGGGGAATGTCCTGTAGTTACCTTGAGTTGCGGTGATGCGCCCTCTACTGGATGTCCTCATATGAACTCGAGCCTGGGAAAAGTTCCCACGCTCGAGTTCATATGAGGACATCCAGCAGAGGGCGCATCACCGCGACTCAAGGTAACTACAGGACATTCCCCTGCACTCCATTCATTCCCCATATTTTTACACCAACGAGCACGTGGGACGTGACTGATCATCGGAAGGTATGGGATATTGTTGATTTTTTATTTTTACTTTTTTACAGAACGAGGGTCTTCAGGTCGATTAAGAGAATAATAAAATATTACAACACCCTGTGTCTTTATTTCATTAAAATACTTTTTAATAATGTGTGTGCCAAGTGCCAGAATAGGCACATCTTCCAGATGTGCCTTTTCTGGGGTGGCTGGGGCAGATGTTTTAAGCCAGGGGGGCCAATAACCATGGACCCTCTCTAGGCTATTAATATCTGCCCTCGGTCACTGGCTTTACCACTCTGGTGGTAAAACGCCAATTTTTTCCGCGATTTAACCCTTTAATTTAATAGCTAGAGCCCCCAAATTTGACACACAGACACGGCTGAGAAAAAAATCGCAAATGAAAAGACACCTATTGAATAACATTGGTCTGAGTGCAATCCGATTTTTTATCGGATTGCACTCGTCCGTTTTCCTCGCAAGTGGAAATGAGCCCTTATGTGCATAATAGATTAATTTAAAAATGTTTTATTTAGGATTCAATGCATTATAATTAAGGTAGAAAGATATTCAAAGCAAACAAATACCCATGCCACTGTAACACCAAGGAAAATAATATATCAAAATTTGAGGAGTCAAATGAGTACATATGTAAAGATGCTTAAAAAAAAGTATTAACCAGGTATAATTAATAAATAGTGAATGGGAACTATGAAAACAGCAAAGCGTGGCTGTGAATCTCTAACCTTCTGGGGTAATCTGTGTGTCCTGCTCATCTCTATTTGGGACTTTTTGTTCCGTCATTCACAGTCGGAGCCGCCAGAACTTTCTCATCTCTATGTAGATTCAGTTCATGACACCCGGCTTTTGGCCGTGTTCACACGTTGTAGAAATACTGTATTTTTTTGTTTTCTGTAGATGTCCTAACCAAACTACACAAACTACACAACAACAATCTTCTCCCTCATAGTTGATGCCTTTTTGCTGCAGATGTGAAGCCGCGTTTTTTTTTTCGACAGAAAAGCTTGGATTCTGCACTTGAGGCCGGGATCACACATACGCGAGATACGGCCGAGTCTCACAGGTGAAAACCCAGCTCTGGTGCCGGCACTCTGGAGCGGAGCAAGCAGCCGCACAGCAATACATGGAGCCACACGCTCCGCTCTGGAGTGCCGGCGCCAGAGCTTGGTTTTCACCTGCGAGACTCGGCCGTATCTCGCGTATGTGTGATCCCGGCCTCATAAAGTAACTGCAGCTTTTTCTTGCGTTCTTTACGGTATGTGCACACATTGCGGATTTTGCTGCGGATTCGCAGCAGTTTTCCCTGAGTTTACAGTCCATGGAAACCTATGGAAAACAAAGGCTATGTGCACACCTTGCGGAGTAGGCATAGGAATTTTTGGTGCGGATTCTGCATCTCTTGGCAGAAAACGCAGGTGCGGATTTGTCGCGTTTTTTGTGCGTTTTTGTTCCAGATTTGCTGCGGATTTTGTGCAGATTTCATGCGTTTTTTACCCCTGCGGATTTCTATAATGGAATGGGTACAAAAACGCTGAAGAAGAAGTTACATGCTACTTCTTTTAATCCGCAACGTTTCCGCACGGAATTTTCCGCACCATTAGCACAGCATTTTTTTTTTTTACCATTGATTTACATTGTACTGTAAATCACTTGCGGATCTGCAGCGTTTCTGCACAGCAAAAAACGCTGCGGATCCGCAGGAAATCCGCAACGTGTGCACATGCCCAAAATCCGCAGTGCACATGCTGCGAAAAAAATGTGCGGAAACGTAGCATTGTTTATTCCGCAGCATGTCAATTCTTTGTGTGGATTCCGCAGCGTTTTACACCTGCTCCATAATAGGAATTCACAGGTGTAAAACCGCAGGTGAAATCCGCACAAAATCTGCAAACAAATTGTAAATCTGCCGTAATTCCACAGGAAATCCGCAGTGCGGTTTACCTGCGGATCTACCAAAATTAGTCAGGAAAAATCCGCAGCATAATCCGCAACGTGTGCACATACCCTTAGGTTCCACATGGAAGCATCTAAAGAGAAAAAAGCACCACAACCACACGGTTCAGCAGCGTCCTTGGGGGCACAGCGGGCACCTTTTTTTGTTTAAATAAGTTTTTATTAAGAAGTTTTTACATAAATGGGGTAAAGGAAAAGGGGGAGACTTATTATAAATACACAGTAATATATACGCAAAAAAGCTAAATTTAAAAGAATGAAACATGTAGGCAAAATAATGTGGAAAGAGTTAAAAATGAGTAGTGGAAAGGAAAAAATATGGTTTACTAAGGGAAATGGGAAAAAAAATTAAAGGGATAGAAGTAAAATGAAAAAGATTGGTACGTATAGGATAGGCAAGGGAAAGGGGTAACGATACACATATAAGATACCTTATATATAAAACAGGTTTAGAGGTAGGAGGGGAAGAAAAGCAATAGGAAAGTCAAGGAAAGAAAAGGGAAAGGAGCAACACCAGTAAAAAAAAGGTGGCAAGACATGAATATACTAACTTTTAATTAGTGTAAAATACTGTACTTTTTTTCATGAAATCACATCCACTTGGACAGTTAAACACAGCAGAATTTTAGTGCAAAATTCACCATTCGCGCCATGGCTCGTGACGTGGCCTCTGCTCAATATAAGTGTATGGAGCAGCGGCATTTAATAAGGGCTGGCCAGAAATGCATCACAAGTACTGCACATAGCGCCCCTGTCATGTGATCACTGGGCGTCGACGGGATGTCATGACAGTCGGGGACAGAGGTGTATCTAGCTCTTCCTGCACCCGGGCAAAGGATCAGTTTGGCGCCCCCCCCCCCCTCAGATTTCTGCCCCCTATAATGTCCACAGATTTCTGCCCCCATAATGTCCTCAGATTTCTTCTGCCCCATAATGTCTTCAGATTTCTTCTGGGGGGGGGGGGCAGAAGAAATCTGAGCACATTATGGGGGCAGAAATCAGGACATTGCACCCATCCAGCCCCCTGGCCTTGCTTCAGTGCTCACATGGTAGTATACAGCACAGCCCACACACAGTAGTATACAGCACTGCCTACACAGTAGTATACAGCACTGCCCACACAGTAGTATACAGCACTGCCCACACAGTAGTATACAGCACAGCCCACAAAGTAGTATACAGCACTACCCACATAGTAGTATACAGCACTGCCCATGTAGTATATAGCAGCCCACGTAGTATATAACACAGCCCACGTAGTATATAGCAGCCCACGTAGTATATAACACAGCCCATGTAGTATATAGCAGCCCACGTAGTAAATAGCAGCCCACGTAGTATATAGTAGCCCACGTAGTAAATAGCAGTCCACGTAGTAAATAAGACTTCTGGGCTGTGTGTAACCCCGCCACACCGCTGACTGGCAGTTTTCTGTGTACATTGTGAATTGTCAGCAAACTACCAATCAGTGGTGGAGGCGGGGTTACACAGACTAGCCTGACTGGCCTGCACATGAGACCTAGTCAGGCAGTCATAATCTCCTGCTAATAAAACACTGATATTATTGAAATTACAACACATGGTGTAATAAGTGACACATTGCTGGTATCAGGCTCTCTGCTTCTACAGATTAAATAGCAAGAACCTGATGACAGATTCCATTTAAGAGACTTTTACAAATTGTGATGATCACATAAATTATCACGCAGCTGAATATTCTTTCTTCTTCATTTTCCATTGTAAGTTCGCTATTATAGTTCGCTCATCTATTGCTACAAATTTGTAAAACATTACAGTGCACGTAACCCAGCCAGGGGCATTGCTATGATGTTAAAAAAATAATATTTTTTGCAAATGTTAAACTCATTTGCCAGCACAACATCCCTTCATGCAGACTATAATGTAAACTGTATGTAGAGGGGGATTGAATGATTGCAAGAATGATTTTTGTACAAAACCATTACGGTAATTGCAACTCGTAAGGGTAGTAAACGAGCACTGATTAGCAATATCATTGATTGACACTTGCTGCAAGCAATTTATCTGCCAATGTAAATGGAGTGCTTGAGACAGGGAAATTAGATTGCAAGATCCATGTAAGTGCATTTTCTTAACAGCAATGGTTTACATCACTAGTGCAGCGCCCCAGAGTCCTGGTCGTTGCAGTACTGACGCTCCGCCACTAAGGGGAGTGATGGTACGTCTGATGGCACTAAAGGAGTTCACCTGACCAGGTATCACAGTCACACATTACACTTCACACTCCGGCCGCCAGGGGGAGCAAAGGGTTCTATGTATTAGGCCACTCCTCACAATCTGGTAAAACTGGGGGTTGGATAGGAAGTTAGAGAGAAGCTGACTGGGTTTTGCCCAGGTAACATCTAGTGAGAGAAGAGCGTTGCTTGGGAAGATCCAGGGGGGTCCCTGTCAGGGGTGGGATCCTGGCAGAGGCCTAGCGAAAAGGACAGATCGTTACAGAGCCGCGCCTGCACTTCATTGCGGTGGCATTTTAAGAAAGGACACGAAGCGAAGTATATTGTGGAGAAGTGAGAAACGAGATCACAGCACAAAGGCGATAGAACCAGTAGGAGTCGTGCCCCGAGATCGGCAACATTCTACTGAGGCGCGTAGCTGGCGGCCGGAACGCCAAGGAAGTATTGGGCTCTACGCATTACTTCAAACCAACGGCAGGGCAGTTAATTATAGGTTGGCTGCCTCACCTAAATCACCTAATGAAGACAACGGAGGCAATTATGGGAGAGGGGCGTCTCTAGGGTCCCTATAAAATAACTCCAGGCCTACCCCGTCATATGGGTGCGTCCTATCCAAACCATCTGGGGGACGGAGAGAGAAAGAACAGAAACATACACGACAGTTGTGAGGACTATCCCGTGGTGCCCAGCAGGGAAGTACTACAACACCCAGGCGCTAGTAGGTAGGCACTGATTTCCACCTGCAAAGGGAACTCTGGATGTGCCTTCAGACCGGCCCGTCTCAGCCAGCCCTGTTAGATGTGCTCTGGATTGCGGATGCCGAAGCCTTCAGTAAAGAGGTAAAGAGACTGCAACCCTGTGTCCTCGTTATTTACTGCGACCTACACCACCACCTACACCTTTTATTGGGCGCCCCTTAGCAGGACCACGGACCGGGTCGGGCCACCGTGACATCCTCAGAACCGATAAACCCGGTACCGAGTACCCCGCTGTCCTGTGTCTGGGGGCCGCTCCACTAGTATATGCAAACAGTTAGGCTAGGATCACATTGCGTTATGTGACCGCGTTTAACGGACTACGTTACACCGCGGCATAACGCGGTGTTCACGTAGTCCGTTAACGCCGCCATAGCCTGTAATGGTGAACGCGTCGCTAGCGCCCGCCCACATTGGGCGTGCGCTAGCGATGTGCCGTCATTTGAGTGATGGACCTCAGACGCTGCTTGCAGCGTCCGCGGCGCGCCAGAGGTCCGTTCCTCGCTAGTGCAGATCGGGGATCTGCGCTAGCGGGGATGCCGAACGCGGACCCTAGAGAAGCATTGCATTAGCGCAATCCGCTAGCGCTATGCGCTTAACAGAGTGCCCTAACGCAATGTGACCCTAGCCTAAGAAAATATATACTGCGACATACTCATAGCTTTCATAAGCTAATGTGCTGTCCTGGAGGCCTACTGATTCCTTGCGCTCTGTTTCACGGGAATGAACAGCTGAGAAGTTTAATTATTGCCTGGTAAACATATTTAATTATTGTCTTTGTTGTACTTTAAACATCATATTTTTGCAAGAAACCAAAAGCTTAATTTGTCAATCTTTGGATTCTTTCAAAAAACAGTAACCTAATAAGTGGGACGTTGACTTAATGGCACAAACCGTATGCATGGTTATACTTAGTCTTAGCATTGTATGAATTCCTATAAATAACATTTATCAGAAACACAGCATTGCACTTGTACATGTGGAGCTGCGGGCAGTAGATAGGATGGATCTGGTCCAAATAAACATTTAATGTTGCATACAATAGTCTGATAGAGCATAAGAATGTTCAGGACCAATGTTTTAGGCACTAGGATTCTTCCACTGCACAGGATGGATCCCAGACCTTGTCTGCCTCTGTGGTCTCCCATCCAGGCCCAGCCACTGAGATTGTTGCTTAGCACAGACTTCAGTTCCAGTGTCCTGCACTGCTTCATTGTGTCCATGTGGTTACTGGCTCTCCAGCTAAGTCTATGGTAACCAGTGGTATGCAGAGTCAGTCCTACCCTCTGGAGTCTAAGTCCAGAAATCATCTTACCGAGCATGTCCATGGTGTGGCGCCTTTTCATTGGTACTGGGATGCTGACTGCTCTGGTGATGTGGCAGGTCTGGATTGGCCCACGGGCGACGTCCCGTCCGTCTGGGCGTGAGTGTTTATGGTGGAGCCTATTGCATACAAGGGCGTGTGTGTGTGTATGTACTGTATGTATGTATATGTGCATGTATGTATGTATATACGTACGTGTGTGTGTGTATATGTGTGTGTGTATATATACGCACACGCTACCACTCTGTTTGCACGTGTGTGTGCCGCTCTTTACCAGTGACTGTGTGTCTAGACAGACAGTGTAGGGTGGGTAATCCCAGCTTGGCTTAGCATCTGTCTCCAGTCAGTGAGTTACAGAGCAAGCCCAACCACTAGCCTAGACTTTCCTGGGAGAGCGATAGTGTTCCACACCTAGTTTGCCATTCGCTTCTATCTCTGCAAGTTTAACAGGGTATTGCACATTTCTTATTGTTCTGTGCCACTCGGTGGTTAGCTGAGCTCGGTACTTATATTTTCTGTGCCACTCGGTGGTTAGCTGAGTTCGGTACTTATATTTTCTGTGCCGCTCCTTGGTTAGCTCAGATTGGTACTTATATTATTTAGTGTTGCTCTGTGGTTAGCTGAGCTTGATACTCCTCGTCATGTTCGTTCTGTGTGGTTTTAACACAGAGCGTTTGATAGTTTTTTATCCGTTATTTGTTCACACTAGCAGCAGATAAACAACTCTGCATGGTGGACCCAGGATTGCAATTGCACTTTATTATTAATTTTATTTGGTGCAATCCGCCAACCCTAACACAATATGCCTAAAGGTTCTGTCTTTTCTTGCCATGCAAGCAGTATCACGAAAATATATATATCAGTCTTTCCATGCTGATCTGAAAGACACTTCTAATCTTAAAGCCAGAGTTTTGTCATGGAAATATTTTAGAGATCTATTAAGCAATTGGGTAGATCACTCTGACAAGCAATAGTCTCTGGACATTATGATTTTTGTGCTGCCGAACACACTATGACTAATACAATGAATGTTTCCTTTAAGGCAATCCATGCAGAGCTTTCCAGGCTGGTAAGGAGACAAAAAGGACAGCCTGAAATTACCAAATCCCCGGTGAGAACTAAACCCAAAGCTCATCTTAAGCTTAGAGATGACTTAAATCCGCTTATTCGTCACAGCACTAAACAGAGGGTGAGTTCTGTCTCCACTGTAATACATAACCTTCCGCTTAATGTTATACTCTTGTATTTAAAAATGACCGAAGAGATAGGTGTCACTAAAAATACTATACAGATCAAATCAGCCATAGTGCTTAGATGCACCCTTACATCCAAAGTGTTCCAAAAATTAGAATGAATGAAAAGCAAGTACTTGTGAATCCCTCTAATGAATGACAATAATCTAAGATTTTAAAAAATATGCAGATTTCCCTGTAGGACATGACAACGAGTAAAACTGTATAAAAATGACTAAGATATAAACAATATCACAAAAAATAATTTCACGGGGCTTCAATAAATAGAAATGGAACATTTCATTTATATTTATTGATTTTATGAGGACTCTGGAAATAATTATTCTAGACTATGTATGTGTGTGTGTGTGTGTATATATATATATATATATTGTAGCATTTCACCCGCTATGGGTCTTGGGGACACTCGCTTGGCAGCAGAATAATCATAGACAGGCACGGTTTCTCACACAAATCTGTCCATATGGTTTATTTAGACTCCACATAAACCACATAGGGTACAGTCCGTTTCAATACGGCCACAAAACATTAAAGGACATCAGACAGTTCATGTAGCAGAAAGGCTTTTCTGCCGTATATTATAATCTCCTTATCCGGGGTTACCTCTCAGGAGTTCCACTCCTCACACTGACTTCACGTCAGTCCCAGGTCCTCAACATAGACCGTCCAGGTCTACGGTCTCCAGGTGCTTACAGGACGACTCCACTCCCAGGAGCCTCCAACACTGACCATCCAGGACCTTGCACAGGAACAAACGGATCCATACACAGGAACCTCACAAGACCATGTGACCCACACCCTGGTCATGTTATATACCTTTTAACCACTCCCATGAGTGGGAGTGTGGCTGTGTGGCTAGTTTGTCCCGCCCATCTCACACAACTAGCCTAGTAAGTCTCCCATGACTATTATACAACATTACACAAACTCTTGTGGGACTACAGGTCCCAGAACAACCACGTTACATCAGACTTACCACGCGGACTCCCTCTGCGACACATATCGGCCATTCACAACACTGCCAATCACTGTTTCATCACAACTATGCCTCCAAGTGCATCTTGAAGTGCACACACAGCGCCCCCTGGCTGTAACATTGGTCACTGCACCACATACCTCCCCCCTTTGTTCAACCCTATCGGGGTGGACACATGACATAAACCTGGGGTTCCGATACCGGGAACCCACGTCACTTTTGATAGGCCTTCCCAACCCCCAGCGGTCAGTTTGTCGGCCTTGGGCTTCAACCCTTGAGTCACCATCCGTCTGTGTCACCAGACCCTTTTTGGTCAACCCACTTTCCACATGTACCCCTTCACGTGACCTTTCTTTCCATAGTCGACTTCCCAGTTTGACAGTATCACCAACTGTTTCGTCTCTGGTGCCCAGTGCACACTACACGCTTCTACTGCTTTTCTAAAGGCCTCATGCACACCTTCACCGGTACAGTCTTCTTGCACCTCTTCGGGTACATCAATCACGGTCTTGAAGAGCGGGGTCTTCATAGACAGACAGCTCCCTCTTTGCCTCTGACCTTTCCACCAAGACATCTGTCACGACTGTCTTGTTCTACTTTTAGCGCCAATTCATCCTCTGCTTTACACTCTTCCAGATCCCTGGCCAGGATGGGCACTGGCATCTTCACCTCATTACCACTCTGGTACCGCCGCTGTGAGTCTGTGACCAGCATCTTCTTCTCTTGCAGAAGACCACTTAATGCTTCTCTGAGCCCTTCTGTTATGATCTGGTGGCCTAAGAGCAGCATGAGACGTACTCTGGAGAAGGTGGTACCTGTACTGACCGCAGACCCTGAACTTAACACCGCAACTAGAAGTAGCCGTGGAATGTACCTATCACTCCCTAGACATCTCGACACAGCCGGAGGACTAATTACCCCTAGAGATAGAAAAGGGAAAACTATCTTGCCTCAGAGAAAATTCCCAAAGGATAGCCAGCCCCCCACAAATATTGACTGTGAGAGGAGAGGGAAAAAACATACACAGACTGAAATCAGAATTTAGCAAAGGAGGCCACTTCTAGCTAAATAGAAAGGATAGGACAGAGTACTATTTGGTCAGTATTAAAACACTAGAAAATATCCACCACAGAAAATACAAAAATCTCCACAGCTAACTAAAGATATGGAGGGTATATCTGCATCTCCAGAGATACCAGCTTGGCTAAACAATTCCTTATTCAGACCAAGCTGGACAAGGCAAAAACATGGAAAAGAACTGAACAATAAGGCCACAGCATGTGGATAGCAAAAATCAAGGCCAGAACTTATCCTTGTTCAAAGGAACAGCAAAGCAGGAGAGAGCAGGCAAGGATGTGAATCCTCCAGGAACAATGGACAACTGGCACTGACTAAAGGGTCAAGCAAGGCTAAATAGCCCAGTCAGGATTGCAAAAACTTGACACACCTGATGAATGCTGCGATCCAGAGACAGCAGCACTGCCACTTATAACCACCGGAGGGAGCCCAAGAGCAGAATTCACAACAGTACCCCCCCTTGAGGAGGGGTCACCGAACCCTCACCAGAGCCCCCAGGCCGATCCGGACAAGCCAAATGAAAGGCACGAACCAAATCCTCAGCATGAACATCGGAGGCAACAACCCAAGAATTATCCTCCTGGCCATAACCCTTCCATTTGACAAGATACTGAAGCTTCCGCCTCGAAAAACGAGAATCCAAAATCTTCTCAACCACATACTGTAGGAGGATCAACAGAGGGAACAACGGGCACCACATATTTCCGCAACAAAGATCTATGAAAAACATTATGGATGGAAAAAGAGGCTGGAAGGGCCAAACGAAAAGACACTGGATTGATAATCTCAGAAATCCTATAAGGGCCAATAAACCGAGGCTTAAACTTAGGGGAAGAAACCTTCATAGGAACATGACGGGAAGACAACCAGACCAAATCCCCAACCCGAAGTCGGGAACCAACACACCGACGACGGTTAGCAAAACGCTGAGCCCCCTCCTGAGACAACACCAAATTGTCAACAACATGAGCCCAAATTTGCTGCAACCTGTCAACCACAGAGTCCACCCCAGGACAATCAGAAGGCTCAACCTGCCCCGAAGAAAAACGAGGATGAAAACCAGAGTTACAAAAGAAGGGTGAAACCAAAATAGCAGAACTAGCCCGATTATTAAGGGCAAACTCGGCCAATGGCAAGAAAGCCACCCAATCTTCCTGATCAGCAGACACAAAGCATCTCAAATAAGTTTCCAAAGTCTGATTAGTTCGCTCGGTTTGGCCATTTGTCTGAGGATGAAACGCGGAAGAAAAAGACAAATCAATGCCCAGCCTAGCACAAAAGGCCCGCCAAAACCTAGAAACAAACTGGGAACCTCTATCGGACACAATATTCTCCGGAATGCCATGCAAACGAACCACATGCTGAAAAAACAACGGAACCAAATAAGAAGAGGAAGGCAACTTAGGCAAAGGTACCAAATGAACCATCTTAGAAAACCGGTCACAAACCACCCAGATAACCGACATCCTCTGGGAAACCGGAAGATCCGAAATAAAATCCATAGAAATATGCGTCCAAGGCCCCTCAGGGACCGCCAAAGGCAAAAGCAACCCACTAGCGCGGGAACAGCAAGGCTTGGCCCGCGCACAAGTCCCACAGGACTGCACAAAAGAACGCACATCCCGTGTCAAAGAAGGCCACCAAAAGGACCTACCAACCAAATCTCTGGTACCAAAAATCCCAGGATGACCAGCCAACACAGAACAATGAACCTCCGAAATCACTTTACTAGTCCATCTGTCAGGAACAAACAGTTTCCCCACTGGACAGCGGTCAGGTTTATCAGCCTGAAATTCCTGAAGAACCCGTAAATCAGGGGAGATGGCAGAAAGAATCACCCCTTCCTTCAGAATGCCAACCGGCTCAAGGACCCCAGGAGAATCAGGCAAAAAGTTCCTAGAGAGGGCATCAGCCTTAACATTCTTAGAACCCGGAAGATACGAGACCACAAAATCAAAACGGGAGAAAAACAGGGACCATCGGGCCTGTCTAGGATTCAGCCGTTTGGCAGACTCGAGGTAAATCAGATTCTTATGATCGGTCAAGACCACAATACGGTGCTTGGCCCCCTCAAGCCAATGTCGCCACTCCTCAAATGCCCACTTCATAGCCAACAACTCACGATTGCCGACATCATAATTGCGTTCAGCAGGCGAAAACTTTCGAGAAAAGAAGGCACACGGTTTCATCAAGGAACCATCAGAATTCCTCTGAGACAAAACGGCCCCTGCCCCAATCTCAGAAGCGTCAACTTCAACCTAAAAAGGAAGAGAAACATCCGGCTGACGCAACACAGGGGCAGAAGTAAATCGGCGTTTAAGCTCCTGAAAGGCAGAAACAGCCACAGAGGGCAAATTCGTCACATCAGCGCCTTTCTTCGTCAAATCGGTCAGGGGTTTAACCACACTGGAGAAGTTGGCAATGAAACGGCGATAAAAATTAGCAAAGCCCAAAAATTTCTGAAGGCTCTTCACGGATGTGGGCTGGATCCAATCATGAATGGCCTGAACCTTAACTGGATCCATTTCTATAGATGAGGGAGAAAAAATGAAGCCCAAAAAAGAAATCTTCTGTACTCCAAAGAGGCACTTAGACCCCTTCACAAACAAGGCATTATCATGAAGGATCTGAAATACCATCCTGACTTGTTTCACATGAGACTCCCAATCATCTGAAAAAATCAAAATATCATCCAAATATACAATCATGAATTTATTAAGATAATTCCGAAATATATCATGCATGAAGGACTGAAACACAGATGGAGCATTAGAGAGTCCGAATGGCATCACAAGGTATTCAAAATGACCTTCAGGCGTATTAAACGCAGTTTTCCATTCGTCGCCCTGCTTAATACGAACAAGATTATATGCCCCTCGAAGGTCAATCTTAGTAAACCAACTAGCCCCCTTAATCCTAGCAAACAGATCAGAAAGCAAAGGCAAAGGGTATTGGAATTTGACCGTGATCTTATTCAAGAGGCGATAATCAATACAGTATCTCAAAGAGCCATCTTTTTTGGCAACAAAAAAAAAAACTGCTCCCAATGGTGAAGAAGATGGCCGAATATGCCCCTTCTCCAAGGACTCCTTAACATAGCTCCGCATGGCGGTATGTTCTGGCACAGACAGGTTGAAAAGTCGGCCCTTAGGGAACTTACAGCCTGGAATCAAGTCAATAGCACAATCACAGTCCCTATGCGGTGGAAGGGAACTGGACTTGGGCTCATTAAATACATCTTGGAAATCTGACAAAAACTCAGGAATTTCAGAAGAGGGGGAGGAGGCAATTGACATCAAAGGAACGTCACCATGAACCCCCTGACAACCCCAACTAGTCACAGACATAGATTTCCAATCTAACACCGGATTATGCACCTGTAACCATGGGAAACCCAGCACTATAGCATCATGCAAATTATGCAACACCAGAAAACGACAATCTTCCTGATGGTCTGGCGCCATGCACATGGTCAGCTGTGTCCAAAACTGAGGTTTATTTTTAGCCAACGGTGTAGCATCAATGCCCCTCAAAGGAATAGGACTCTGCAAAGGCTGCAAGGGGAAACCACAACGTCTGGCAAATTCTAAGTCCATTAAGTTTAGAGCGGCGCCTGAATCCACAAATGCCATGACAGAAAATGACGATAATGAGCAGATCAGGGTCACAGATAACAGAAATTTAGGTTGTACAGTACTGATGGTAACAGAACTAGCGATTCTCTTGGTACGCTTAGGGCAATCAGAAATAACATGAGCAGAATCGCCGCAGTAAAAACACAACCTATTCTGACGTCTGAATCCTTGTCGTTCAGCTCTAGACACAATCCTATCACACTGCATAGGCTCAGGACTCCGCTCGGAAGACAATGCCATAGTGTGCAAGCGCCGATCAATCTGAATGGCCAGAGACATAGAATCACTCAGACCAGCAGGCGTGGGGAACCCCACCATAACATCTTTAACGGATTCAGAAAGACCCTTTCTGAAAATTGCTACCAAGGCATCCTCATTCCATTTAGTCAGTACAGACCATTTTCTAAATTTCTGGCAATATGATTCTGCCACTTCTTGACCCTGACACAGGGCCAACAAGGTCTTCTCAGCATGATCCACTGAATTAGGTTCATCATACAATAACCCAAGCACCTGAAAAAAGGTGTCTACATTAAGCAACGCCGGATTCCCAGGTTCCAGGGCAAATGCCCAATCCTGGGGGTCACCACGCAGCAGAGATATAACAATTTTAACCTGCTGGATGGGATCACCAGAGGAACGGGGTTTCAGAGCAAAAAACAGTTTACAGTTATTTTTAAAGCTCAAAAATTTGGACCTGTCCCCAAGAAACAAATCAGGAGTTGGAATTCTAGGCTCTAAAACCGGAGTCTGAACGATATAATCGGAAATACCCTGTACTCTAGCAGCAAGTTGATCCACACGAGAAGCCAATCCCTGAACATCCATACCAGCGCCGAACTCCTGAGCCACCCAGAGGTACAGAGGGAAAAAAACAAAACACAACAGACTACAGAAAAAAAAAATGGCTCAGCACTTTCCTTCCCTTCTTCTGAGATGCGGTTAACTCATTGTTGGCCAGTTGTACTGTTATGATCTGGTGGCCTAAGAGCAGCATGAGACGTACTCTGGAGAAGATGGTACCTGTACTGACCGCAGACCCTGAACTTAACACCGCAACTAGAAGTAGCCGTGGAATGTACCTATCACTCCCTAGACATCTCGACACAGCCGGAGGACTAATTACCCCTAGAGATAGAAAAGGGAAAACTATCTTGCCTCAGAGAAAATTCCCAAAGGATAGCCAGCCCCCCACAAATATTGACTGTGAGAGGAGAGGGAAAAAACATACACAGACTGAAATCAGAATTTAGCTAAGGAGGCCACTTCTAGCTAAATAGAAAGAATAGGACAAAGTACTATGCGGTCAGTATTAAAACACTAGAAAATATCCACCACAGAAAATACAAAAATCTCCACAGCTAACTAAAGATATGGAGGGTATATCTGCATCTCCAGAGATACCAGCTTGGCTAAACAAATCCTTATTCAGACCAAGCTGGACAAGACAAAAACATGGAAAAGAACTGAACAATAAGGCCACAGCATGTGGACAGCAAAAATCAAGGCCAGAACTTATCTTTGTTGAAAGGAACAGCAAAGCAGGAGAGAGCAGGCAAGGATGTGAATCCTCCAGGAACAATGGACAACTGGCACTGACTAAAGGGTCAAGCAAGGCTAAATAGCCCAGTCAGGATTGCAAAAACTTGACACACCTGATGAATGCTGCGATCCAGAGACAGCAGCACTACCACTTATAACCACCGGAGGGAGCCCAAGAGCAGGATTCACAACACCCTTCCACATCTTCCCTTAAGGCTTTATTCACACTTTGCCAGGTCGACAGGTGATGTTTGAGCTCAGAGACTTCCTTCTCCAGTTCACCTACCCGGTGCTCAGCTGCTTGTCTCAGATGCCTTAACTTGGCCTGTAAATCTGTTACCTTTTGCTTCTCATGAGAGAACTCATTAGCGAGATCCTGGACCTCCTCTTTATCAACCTTCTCACCGGGTGCAATTTGTTCAGCCCCTTTTCCTCTTTTACGTCTCCGAGAGGAAGACTTGCCACTTGTACTTGAGTCAGCTATACTGCACTCTTTCCCGCTGGCGTCCTTGTCTAAATGGGAGTCACCACCACCCAATCGGTCATCCTGTAACCTGCAGTCGCCCCTTACACAGGTCATAATTTCTGTTATGGCTGCCCCTGCCATCCTGACTTTACCTTGGGGAGCACTGTCGTTTCCCTGTGTCAGTGTTTCTGTCCGCACAACCTCGTACTCAGCTCTAGTGGTTGCTACTGGTATTGAGACGTCACAGTCACCCCCTGAGTCTCTGTCACACCCCACACTACAGTGAACCCTCAAGTTCCTTTCTAACAGGGTGTCAGCTTCACAGGTTTTATTTACCAGATCACTGTCAGTCATTTTGGTGTACACGTCAGGTGACATCATGTCGGTAAGTTGGGCAGGTGAACCCTTCACACTGGTCATGCCGATGTCTGACCTGTCCATTTTGGAACCCATTACTGACATAACGTATGCCCCTGCAACAGTAATGAGACTTCCATTCTTCTGCTGTAGAGGAACACCCTCCTCCCACAAGTCTGAGAATAACTTACAGTCCCGGCCCATTATCACCGGACAAGGTAGGTTGGGAACTTCAAGATTTGCATAGCCCCTGACCATCACAAGGTACACCCGTGTCACTGAATAAACCTTAGTGTCCCCATGGATGCAGGTGACCTCGATCTTTTCAGACCTTACAAATTGATCTTCCGCAGACTTTACCAAGGTCACCGAGCTCCCCGAATCGACCAGACTAAATACTTCTTATACCTCTGCATTTAACTCCAGAACACACCCACGTAGCCTTTCACCAGGAGGGTAGTTCTTATGGCAGATTGGACATGCATAGTACCATTGTCCCTGGCTACAGTCCAATGATGCATTCACCACCGCCTCTTTTTTTCCCGCCACCCCTATTCGGGTTACCGCCCCTTTTTGGGACTCTGCTCCCTTTAGGGTCACTACCCCCATTTGGGACTCCACCCCCTTTTGGGCAACTATGCTCTTTTGGGATACCGCCCCTTTTGGGACTCCGCCCCTTTTTTAACAACCATCCCTGTTTGGGTTACCGCCCCCTTTTTGGGACACCACCCCACTCTGGGGTACACCCTGTAGACTTCCCACAGTACTCTCAGGCCCCAGTTCGCACAGCACACCAATGTGACTCTGGCCTGGCACTGGCCCTTTAAGAGTCTGCACGCTCTAAACCAGCAATGTTTTGGGTTTTTTTGTTTTTCTTTTTTGTTTTTCTTTCTGCTGCAACTGCAGCTACACTTCACAAGGCTCTGCACCGCAGACTTCGTGGACCCGCCGATCCACAGCAAGCCGCTTGTCACCTTCGTGGACCCGCCAATCCACAGCAAACTTCGTAACCCCGCCGAGTTACCGCCAGACACCTTCAGTCTTCGTGGCCCCGCCGAGCCACAGCAAGTTGATCAAAGAAGAGAAAGAAAAAAGAAATACATGGACTCGCCGGTCCACAGCAAGCACCTGCACACGTGCTTTATAGAAAAACACAGTCTCTCACTGACCCCGGTCAGAACACCACAGACTCCGGTCTGTTGCACACCCGGCTTTACAGCCCAAACACAATTTCTCACTGACCCCGGTCAGTATCACATGGACTCCTCTCCATTACCTGTTGGTGGCGGCCACACAGGTTCCCGGATCCCTCTTCTACTCAGAGGTATCCTATAAACAGCAATTCTCACTGACCCCGGTCAGTATTTACTCACGGTTGTCAAGACCGTCCAATCTTCTGGCTCAGACCAGCCAGCGCTGCAACATGTGCTCCTTGGATCTTTGCCCGCATTCGAAACACCAATTGTAGCATTTCACCTGCTACGGGTCTTGGGGACACTTGCTTGGCAGCAGAATAATCATAGACAGGCACGGTTCCTCACACAAATCTGTCCATATGGTTTATTTAGACTCCACATAAACCATATAGGGTACAGTCCGTTTCAATACGGCCACGAAACATTAAAGGACATCAGACAGTTCATGTAGCAGACAGGCTTCTCTGCCGTATATTATAATCCCCTTGTCCGGGGTTACCTCTCAGGAGTTCCACTCCTCACACTGACTTCACGTCAGTCCCAGGTCCTCAACATAGACCGTCCAGGTCTACAGTCTCCAGGTGCTTCCAGGACGACTCTACTCCCAGGAGCCTCCAACACTGACCGTCCAGGACCTTGCACAGGAACAAACGGATCCATACACAGGAACCTCACAGGACCATGTGACCCACACCCTGGTCACGTTATATACCTTTTAACCACTCCCATGAGTGGAAGTGTGGCTGTGTGGCTAGTTTGTCCCACCCATCTCACACAACTAGCCTAGTAAGTCTCCCATGACTATTATACAACATTACACAAACTCTTGTGGGACTACAGGTCCCAGAACAACCACGTTGCATCAGACTTACCACGCAGACTCCCTCTGCGACACATATCGGCCAGTCACAACACTGCCAATCACTGTTTCATCACAACTATGCCTCCAAGTGCATCTTGAAGTGCACACACAGTGCCCCCTGGCTGTAATATTGGTCACTGCACCACAATATATATATATATATATATATATATATATATATACATATATATATATATACTGTATTATTATAGATTTGTGCAGTAACCGCACATTTAGGGTTGTGTCAGATCATGTCCTCTGAGATCATGAAAGCGAGTTTTGGAAAAGGTTTTCCTGAACTCACAGGTCAATGCTATTCCATCCTAGGCATTAATATATATCTGATTTTTTTGAGATTTTAATAGTTGGTAGGACATATAAGTGAGCTGTCTCACTTTTTTGTGGATTATATATCTGATACGCGCAAAGCGTTTGGCTTTAAGCACAAAGCTTTAGGCTGTAACTGAAAACCCAGAGCTCTGTGGGCAGCCATATAGTATCTCCAGAGTAAAATCATGGATTCTCATGATCAGCGAGCTTGGGTCCTACAGTTGTGCTTTTTATGACCATGGCTAAACATTGAGTGTAGTAATTTGATGTCTTGATGATTGATTTCTTTAGGTTCTTCCAGCTATTGAGAGTTGTTAGATATTGGTACTGGGCTCCATTGTGTGAAGTAACCATATCAGTCATGTATCATCTTGTCTTCATTCTTATCCTGGTAATTAACCTCTGTATTTCTGTGTCCTCAGGTAACCAACAGAACAGCGCTGATTGGAGCTATGGTTGCAGCACTGCTAGGTTTGCTGGCAACTTTCATCCTTGTGCAGGACACCTGAACATTGAGAATCAGGATAATGTTCAGTTGCATTTTATGGTTACCATTGTCCACACGTGCAGATAATGTATGATGATGGCCTAATTTTACATTATTGACGCTGTGTCTAGAGCATTCTCAGTGACCACCTCAGCCACCACCAATGGAGCCAACAGGCTATGCTTGCCATACTCATCAGCAGAGGGAGGACTTTGGGGTTGAAATTGAAATTCAGACAAGAAGGCAACTTTCTTTTTATTCATGTTCATGAGAGTGCTGATTGGAAAGGATTATAATCTGTTCTCCATATTCCTAGCACTATAATATTTTATAAGGGTTTTCCTAATTGCTTACAGTGAAGGTCCACTATTTAACTGTAAGATGTTTTTAGTTCCAAAATAGTGCTCTGATTTTCTTTTCTAATAAATCTTTATAGTGGTCGGGGCTCTCCTATTTTGATATAGAGCTTCAAAGCCCTGGCATAGACACAGAATAATACATAATTCATTGTTGGGATGCAGCCTCCACTAGAGGGAGCCTTAGAGCCTACTGAATACAAATTTGCCATTGACTGCCATGAGCAGCAAAATGCACCAAGCTTGAAATGTAAAACAAATCTGTAAGAATGCAGTAAAATGATAAAATAAATAATTTACTCAAGTTCTCTGTAGATCTCTTTATTTGCTGTTTGGTCCAGATACAGTAGATTTCTGACCACAGTGACAAATTGGTGGCCGCCACTGCAGCAGTGATTAGCTACACAGGTATGTAAGAGGGCGTACAGATAGATACTGGCTCTGTACTAACTGCTTGGTTTAGACTAGGGGTTAATATTAATATTCCAAAGGGACCATATGAGAGACTATGACTGTTGTGGAGGGCCGAACCAATTGGCAAAAGTTAATTATGCTCATTGTTACTGTTTTATATTAAATTTGATCACTTCATATTGAGAAGAATTAATTTTGGTGACTCGCTGTTACTGTTAATACATGTTACATGTTACTATACGTCCTATTGTAACATGTATGTTACCATTAGCAGCTACTGAACATCATATAATTTACTACTTTTTATAAAGTTTATATAAAGCAGCAATCATACTGCTCCTGTTATTCAGCATTTATATTTTAATTAACAGCTCCTAACACAATATGATGCCTCATCAGTCCCAACACACAGTATGATGTCCCACCACAGTTCCTCAAACAGTATGATGCCTCCCAATTCCCCTACACAGTATGATGTCCCCATAAAGCCCACCACGCAGATTGATGTCCCCACACAGACCCCCAAGGCACAGTATTATGTTCCCACATATCCCCCGTAAGGCACTGTATCATAATGAGTCGCCCGCCAGGGCCGTGGGGTACTCGGTATCGGGTCCAGTACTTAAGGGGACGTGTCACGGCGGCGACCCAGTCCGTGGCCCTGGGCGCCCATGTAAAAGAGAAAGTCTTTAAAGGGGTTTTAGGAATAAAGTTTGTGTTCGTGATGCCACCTGTGGTATTCGGTCAGTGGGGACCGACGCTGCTTTAAGGGGTCCTCTGGGGTGATGTTATGGCAGCTAAATGGTATAACTTCCCACAGGTGAAGTATATCCCCAGGGCTTCCCAGTGTGTAGATGGAAGATGGTGAATGGTGCAGTAAAGAACAAGGACACAGGGTTGCAGTCTCTTTACCTGGTTTACTGAAGACTTCAGGCAGCCACAGTCCAGGGTACCAGATCACAGGGCAGGCAGAGTCCGGCTGGCTTGGAAGCGAATCCAGAGACCCCTTTACCAGGTGAAGATAACCCATTATCTACCAATGTCCTTTTATTGGGACGCCTAATCTTTAGCTTCTAGCAACTAAGATTTTATAATTTTTATAATTAGGTCCAATTTTTTGTGTTGTGTTTGTAAAATGAATGTTTTCAAAATAGGAAATCATGTCATTGTCATTTTTAATTGCATATTGGGACGCCCTTTTCTGAAAAATCCGTACTTGAAAAAATTTTGCAAAATTATGTTTCTGATTCATTAGGACCCAAATCATTAAAAATCTATCATTAAAAAAAAATAAAAAATGAAAATGGCTAATTTGGCAAGTAATGGGTTAAAAGCCTTCCTCTAGCGCGGTGGTGTTGTAGTCCCTTACTGCCTATGGCTTCAGATAAAGTCCTCACAGTTCTTCTCTCTGTCCCCATATAGGATAGGACAATACCTGCATGACAGGTAACTAGAGCCTTTTTACAGAGACTCTATCACGCCCCGGGTGTAACAAATTGAGTCTTTTAGCCTCAATTTGTTCATTTCCACATGGGCAACAGGATAAAATGGATCCTAAAATGTGTTGGGCAATTTCTCCTGAGTACACTGATACCTCATATGTGGGGGTAAACCAATGTTTGTGCACACGGCAGGGCTCGGAAGGGAAGGAGCGCCATTTGACTTTTGAATGAAAAATTAGCTCCAATCGTTAGCGGACACCATATTGCGTTTGGAGAGCCCCTGTGTGCATAAACATTAGAGCTCCCCCACATGTGACCCCATTTTGGAAACTAGACCCCCCAAGGAGCTTATCTAGATGCATAGTGAGCACTTTGAACCCCCAGGTGCTTCACAAATTGATCCGTAAAAATGAAAAAGTACTTTTTTTCACAAAAAAATTCTTTTAGCTTCAATTTGTTCATTTCCACATGAGCAACAGGATAAAATGGATCCTAAAATTTCCCCCACATGTGACCACCATTTTGGAAACTAGACCTCCTGTGGAACTAATCTAGATGTGCGGTGACCACTTTAAACTCCCAAGTGCTTCACAGACGTTTATAATGCAGAGCCGTGAAAATAAAAAATCATTTTTCTTTCCTCAAAAATGATTTTTTTAGTCCGCAATTTGTATTTTCACAAGGGTAACTGGAGAAGTTGGACCCCAAAAGTTGTTGTCCAGTTTGTCCTGAGTACGCTGATACCCCATATGTGGGGGGGAACCACTGTTTGGGTACACGTCGGTGTCATGTCCCACGACTTAGAAATCATTTAATATTTGCATTGCTTGTGTTCAATCCTTTTTTCTAGGCAGACGTTTGCCTTTCTCTGTATTTTGTCCCAACTCTCTCCCTGTAGTCTTGTGATGTATGTTTGTTCTCACCCTTATTCTCCATTTTGTCATCATTCCTCCATCTGTATGCATCTTACTGCATGTCCTCTGTTGAATATTCCTTTTTACCTGCTACTTTCATCATAATACAAGAATTTCAGTTAAAGCAACCCTCTTTTCCTGGAGTCTTCTTACATGAGATCGTGGCTGAGTTAAGCTGTCTGATTAAATCGGTATGAACGTGAGTACAGGTGAATACGGAAGCGCCTAAAAGTAGAGGTCTATCCAAGCACTACTACGTTCTACATACCCATGAGTCAGAATAGTAAAAAGGAATATCCTGCCTTCAGAGACAGTAACTCAAGGTCTGTGCTGAACTTCAGTAAAAAGGACGTTTCCCAGATAGATAGTAACCCAGTTTCCAGCCAGACCCCAGCGTGCATAGAAGCACACACCGCAGATAAACAGTCAGAAGTATAGCCCTCATCATCCACTCTTCCTGCCTGCAATCAAATCATGTCTGAAGCAAGGAATACAATGTCCCTACCAGACTTACAAACACAGGAAAGAGACCCAGATCCCCATCCACCAGCTAGTGAAAGAGGAAAACGTACAGTCAAACCTACATGGAAAGTCATGGAGAATTTAGAGACTGCAAAAGGTGTCGTATATCGTGATGTGTCTTCACTGTGGGAAAAAGTGCTGAGTCACATAGACACTGTATCAAGGCCTGCTTCTCATGAGTTACCACTAGAGGGAGTCCTAGAACAATTATGCACAGCATACCAAATGTATATGGAGAAGACTGACCAATACATTACTCTCCTGAAAAAACTGAATCTGCCAGAGACTTTAAACGAATTGCAAAGTTTCCAGCAGCTTAATTCTGAAAGGGACTGCACCGTACGTGACATTAAAACCAAGATAGAGGCTAAAATTGCACGGACACCAGATGCATCAACACGCTCATCCAAATCGTCCAAGCACTCAAAACGCTCATCTAGGTCAAGTTCTTCAAAATATTCCACCCTCAGCGAGCAGCTTATAAGAGCACGTGCTAAGGCAGAAACGTCTAAGATACAAGCTGCCTTTGCGCAAAGGAGAGCAGAAATGGATGCAGCCACAGCACAAAAGAGAGCAGAAATGGATGCGGATGCAGCACGCAAGGAAGCTCTGGAGAAGGAATGTGAGCACGCAACAGCCATGGCAGAGCTAAGGATCCTGGAACGAGCTATCAGTGGGAGTCAAAGAGACAACATCAGTTTGTGTGAAGTGGAGACAGAAGACCCTATTGAACGCACAAGAGACTACGTGCTAAGCCAAAATGGCGAACCGCAGATCATTACTAACACTCCTGATGGCGTTCATGCTTCTCCAGGGCACCAGAATGCCAATCCACTTACAGAACCCTGCATTCAAGGTCAGTACAATGCTCCCAAACTTGAACTTCCTTCGTATTCCAGTATGCGCCAAGACCCCGCATCTCACCAAACTCCACAGGCTAATATCCACACGCAACCCAATATGCCGGCAGGTCATTATACTTTCGACAACCGCGCAGTGCCAGCTCCGCATGTAGCAGAGACTATACCCACCAAACCAGTTGCTGGACTAAATGCATATGCCTCTCCATACTTACCCACGTTTCAAGGCCAGGACGTCTCCACCCCTATGTACAACACCGCTCAGCCTACATTCGTGCATCCTAAGTCAGAAGGAACAGACATGTCCAACTTACAAGGTAAGGTACTTGCAAGGTACATGATTCGCCGCGAACTTACTAAAACCGGTCTCACAAGGTTTGACGACCAACCTGAAAATTACAGAGGTTGGAAAAATGCCTTTAGAACCGTAACTAGTGACCTCGGCATCACTGCTGCCGAAGAGCTGGACCTGCTAATCAGATGGCTAGGACCACAATCCACCGAGCATGTCAAGAGACTCAGGTCTGTACATATCAGTAATCCAACGGCTGGTCTCATGGCTGCATGGGAAAGACTAGAGAAAAACTTTGGCAGTCCAGAAGCCATAGAGGACGCACTGTTCAAGCGACTACAGAGTTTTCCAAAGATATCAAGCAAAGACAGTTCAAAGTTCCTGGAGCTCAGTGACTTGCTGTTAGATGCTCCATCTGGCCAAGGCAGACACCCACCTACCTGGCCTCAGCTATCTGGACACTGCTCGTGGAGTAAATCCCATTATCTCCAAGCTACCGTACAATGTACAAGAAAAGTGGACTACACTAGGGTCAAAATACAAGAAAGACCATCAAGTGTCATTTCCTCCGTTCTCCTACTTCTGTGAGTTTATAAAAGATGTGGCAGAGCGTAAGAACGACCCAAGCTTTTCCTACGAAGAATCCAGTGGCCCAGCTTCACCTCCTTCTAAATACGTGAGCGCACGCTCGAATGATAGAAACCGCAGGGGTCCAGTGTCAGTGAAGAAGACGGATATTCTTCCCTTACCAACATCACCCCCAGACAAGAGTAACAAGGGTGAAAAGATAGAGAACCCAAATCGTGAGTGTCCCATCCACAAGAAGCCACATCCCTTAAAAAAGTGCATCGGCTTCAGGAAGAAACCGCTCCAAGAACGCAAGGAGCTTCTAAAGAAGTTCGGGGTATGCTACAGATGTTGTGCTTCTACTGAACACCTTGCTAAAGACTGTAAAACTACAATTAAGTGCATGGAGTGTGACAGTGAGGACCACGTACAAGCACTCCACCCATTCCGTCCTGACTAGTGTTGAGCATTCCGATACTGCAAGTATCGGGTATCGGCCGATACTTGCTGTATCGGAATTCCGATACCGAGATCCGATATTTTTGTGATATCGGGTATCGGTATCGAAACAACATTAATGTAAAAATGTGTAAAAGAGAGAATTAAAATAAAAAATATTGCTATACTCACCTCTCCGACGCAGCCTGCACCTTACCGAGGGAAGCGGCAGCGTTCTTTGTTTAAAATTCGCGCTTTTCTTTCCTTTACGTGAGTCCCGGCTTGTGATTGGTTGCGTCGCAGTCACATGGGCGACGCAACCAATCACAGCAAGCCGTGACGTAATTTCAGGTCCTTAAGGATTTTAAAATTACGTCCCGGCTTTGTGATTGGTTGCGTCGCAGTCACATGGGAGACGCAACCAATCACAAGCCGTGACGTCACGGGAGGCTGGACACGCGCGCATTTTAAAATGGGCGCGTGTCCAGCCTCCCGTGACGTCCCGGCTTGTGATTGGTTGCGCCGCGATCAACCAATCACAAGCCGGGAGGCTGGACACGCGCGCATTTTAAAATTTTAAAATGCGCGCGTGTCCAGCCTCCCGGCTTGTGATTGGTTGACCGCAGCGCAACCAATCACAAGCCGGGACGTCACGGGAGGCTGGACACGCGCCCATTTTAAAAAGCGCGCGTGTCCAGCCTCCCGTGACGTCACGGCTTGTGATTGGTTAATGGCGGCCATGTTGCCGGGACGCGGACCAATCACAGCAAGCCGTGACGTAATTTCGTCACGGCTTGCTGTGATTGGTCCGCGTCCCGGCAACATGGCGCCGTGACCAATCATAAGCCGGGACGTCACTGGAGGCTGGACACGCGCGCTTTTTAAAAAGCGCGCGTGTCCAGCCTCCCGTGACATCACGGCTTGTGATTGGTTAATGGCGGCCATGTTGCCGGGACGCGGACCAATCACAGCAAGCCGTGACGTAATTTCGTCACGGCTTGCTGTGATTGGTCCGCGTCCCGGCAACATGGCCTCCCTGACCAATCACAAGCCGGGACTTCACGTAACCAAGTAAAAGCGCGAATTTTAAACAAACAACGCTGCCAGTTCCCTCGCTGAGGTCCAGGCTGCGTCGGACAGGTGAGTATAGCGATATTTTTTATTTTAATTCTTTCTTTTACACATTTATATGGATCCCAGGGCCTGAAGGAGAGTTTCCTCTCCTTCAGACCCTGGGAACCATCAGGAATACCGTCCGATACTTGAGTCCCATTGACTTGTATTGGTATCGGGTATCGGTATCGGATTGGATCCGATACTTTGCCGGTATCGGCCGATACTTTCCGATACCGATACTTTCAAGTATCGGACGGTATCGCTCAACACTAGTCCTGACTCTACACTTACTCCTTCCCCCACCACGAGCCATGGCGGGGAGGACGCAGCTCAAACTGCAAGCCATACCACAATATCTTCTTCATGCACAGAAGTCTGTGGAGAAGACCTCTGGGACAAGTCCTGTGCGAAGATTTGCCTGGTGAACGTATATCCCAACGGTCACCCAGAGAAAGCCGCGAAGGTGTACGTCCTTCTGGATGATCAGAGCAACCGATCACTTGCAAGGTCAGAACTCTTTGATATGTGTAACTTAAAGGGAAATGCCTACCCTTACACCTTAGGCACCTGCAGTGGTGTTACAGAGGTTTCTGGGAGAAGGGCCAGTGGTCTTACAGCGACATCTCTCGAGAACACCGTCGAGATACCATTACCTACACTGGTCGAGTGCAACCAGATTCCGTCCAATCGAGAAGAGATCCCAACGCCAGAGGCTGCTCTTCATCACCAACATCTCAAGAGGATAGCAAACAAGATACCAGCCCTCAACAACAATGCAGATATCCTGATTCTGCTGGGCAGAGACATTCTCCAGCTGCACAAGGTACGTCAGCAAATTAACGGACCACACGATGCACCATTTGCCCAACGCTTAGATCTAGGCTGGGTAATCATAGGCAACATTTGCATACACAAGATGAAGAGACCTAACAACATCTCCTCTTACAAGACACACATCTTGTCAAATGGTCGCAGCACCCATTTCCAACCATGCCCACATCACTACTGCGTGAAAGAGAAAGTGAGCAACACCAACTGGCAACAGGAATCCTTCAACAACATGAACACGCACCAGCCCTGGGATGAAAACCTCGGGTCATCAGTGTTCGTTTCCACAAGTAATGACAACAAGTTGGCACCCACAAGGGAAGATAAAGAATTCATAAAGGTTATGGATAAAGAATTTGTTCAAGATGACTCCAACAGTTGGGTAGCTCCTTTACCCTTTCGTTTCCCAAGATCGAGGTTGCCGAACAACCTGCAGCAAGCAACTGCGAGGTTCTCATCCTTAAAGCGTACCCTAAAGAGGAAACCAGAGATGGAGAAGCATTTCATTGACTTTATGCAGAACATCTTTGACAGAAATCATGCTGAACCTGCGCCACCACTGAGGGAGGGAGAAGAATGTTGGTATCTTCCATCCTTTGGTGTCTATCACCCTCGCAAGCCTAATCAGATCAGAGTGGTGTTTGACTCCAGTGCTCAGTTTGAAGGCCTCTCTCTCAATAACCTGCTCCTAGCTGGGCCCAACCTGAACAACAGCCTCCTTGGAGTATTGATCCGCTTCAGACAAGAACCTGTTGCCATAATGGCCGACATTCAGCAGATGTTTCATTGCTTCATCGTGAAAGAAGACAACATAAACTATCTTAGGTTCCTATGGCACAAAGACAACAATGTCAACAATCAGGTCATAGACTACCGGATGAAGGTCCATGTCTTCGGCAACAGTCCCTCACCCGCTGTGGCGATCTATGGACTGAGACGGACAGCCCAGGAAGGTGAGAGAGAGTACGGATCCGATGCTCGGCAATTTGTAGAGAATAACTTCTACGTGGACGATGGGCTCAAGTCCTTGCCCACAAGTGAAGATGCAATTAACCTACTCTCCAGGACACAGGAAATGCTATCCACATCAAACCTCAGACTCCACAAGATTATCTCTAACAGTCAAGAGGTAATGAACGCGTTTCCATCTGAGGACCATGCCTCAAACCTAAAGGACCTCGACTTGGGTTCTGATGTTCCTCCAACACAGTGCAGCCTTGGTCTACTGTGGGATATCAAACGGGACACCTTCACCTTCCAAGTGTCACCCTATGACAAACCCTTTACCAAACGAGGAGTCCTATCTGTCATAAATAGCATCTATGATCCTCTCGGGTTTGTAGCACCCATCACTATTCAAGGCAAGATATTGTTAAGACAGCTTACGGCCGAGAACACGGATTGGGACACCCCGCTGCCAACTCAGAAACAGCAAAGGTGGGAGGCATGGAAGAAGTCTCTGGAGTTCTTAGAGCAACTCCAAGTCCCACGTTGTTATTCTCCAAGATCACCTTTGACTGCAATCAGAAGAGAAGTCCATATTTTCTCTGACGCATCTACAGAAGCCATAGCCGCAGTAGCTTATCTGATGACCTTAGGAGCCAACAAGGTACATTGTGGTTTCATCCTGGGTAAGACCAAATTAACTCCAAAGCCTGCACACTCTGTACCCAGACTCGAGCTTTGCGCTGCGGTATTGGCAGTAGAAATTGCTGAAGTTGTACGAGACGAAATGGACATTACAATTGATTCCTTTACCTTCTACACAGACAGCAGGGTGGTACTCGGGTACATTCACAACCAAACGAAGCAGTTCTATACATATGTGAGCAACAGAGTAGAGCGCATCAGAAGTTTTTCTACCCCTGAGCAGTGGCATCACATCTCCACCGATTTAAACCCAGCCGACCGAGGTACAAGACTCACAGCTGCTTCTAAGCTTGGTGACAACATGTGGTTGACGCCTCCCAGTCTCCTGTACGAAGATTTCTGTGTGAACAACACCAAAAATGCTTATGAGCTGGTGGAACCAGATTCTGACAAGGAAATAAGACAAACTATCTCTGTTCACTATACTTCAATGACATTTAGACAAGGTTTGAAGTCTCACCGCTTTGAGCGTTTCTCAAGCTGGTCCTCCGTTGTACGAACTGTAGCTCGTCTTATCCACATTGCTCGCTGTTTTACAAAGGACAAGCCCTCAGGGTGCCATGGTTGGCACGTGTGTAAGAGTTGTCTTACTGCCGACGACATAGACCATGCTGGACAAGTCATCATCAGGTGTGTGCAACAAGAAGAATATTCACATGAGATTGGCAGTATTACCAAAGGAGTCAGTGTGTCCAAAAATAGCACCCTACTCGACTTGAACCCAGTAGTCAATCATCTCAAGTTTCTAAGAGTGGGTGGACGTTTAAGTAAATCAAACCTATACGATAAGGAGCAGAACCCTATCATCATTCCAGGTCGACATCACGTCACTACTCTGTTGATTCGGCACTATCACGAACGAGTACAGCACCAAGGCAGACATCTTACTGAAGGTGCCATCAGGTCTGCTGGCTTGTGGATCATGGGAATGAAGAGGTGCGTCTCCTCAGTTCTCCATAGATGTGTCAAGTGTCGAAGGTTACGAGGAAAACACCAACATCAACAAATGGCAAACCTCCCAGCAGATCGACTAAGCATGGACCAACCGTTCTCATATGTTGGTGTAGACGTCTTCGGGCCATGGTCGGTTGTTACCAGGAAAACCAGTGGAGGAGCCGCGAACAGTAAGCGGTGGGCTGTCCTATTCACCTGTCTCAGTATCCGTGCAGTTCACATCGAGGTAATTGAATCTATGGATACCTCCAGCTTCATCAATGCCCTAAGAAGATTCTTTTCCATCCGGGGACCTGCCAAGCAACTCCGGTCCGACTGCGGCGCAAACTTTGTAGGAGCCTGCAAGGAACTGCAGTTTGACAACTTCTTGTCCGACAATGGATGCACTTGGGTATTCAATCCTCCACACTCTTCACACATGGGTGGATCTTGGGAACGCATGATTGGAGTTGCACGTAGGATCCTTGACTCCATGTTGCTGGACCATAAACTTCCCCTTACTCATGAAGTTCTGGTCACTTTCCTCGCAGAAGTGTCAGCCATAATAAATGCTAGACCTTTGGTTCCAGTGTCATCCGACCCCGATGCTCCAACGATCCTTACTCCAGCTACACTTCTTACACAGAAGACTGGAGCTGCTACAGTTCCGCCTGGGAATTTCGATAACAAGGACATTTACAAATGTCAGTGGAAGCAAGTACAACATCTGGCTAACGTGTTTTGGCATCGATGGAAGACTGAATATTTGCACTTGCTTCAAAACCGTCACAAATGGCAGACGCCCAGTCCCAATCTCCAAGAAGGAGACCTTGTTCTTTTAAAGGACAAAGAGGCTCATCGTAATAACTGGCCAATGGGACTTATCACCAAGGTCCTACCCAGTGAGGATGGAAAGATTCATAAGGTAGAAGTTAAGGTGACAAAAGGGGGCTCTACCCGAACCTTCTTCCGCCCGGTGACTGAACTCGTGCTGCTTCTACTAAAGGAAGACATCACATGAACTGAACATGCTCCCGACGTTGCTCACGGCGGGGAGCATTCCTCCTCATTCCCTAGTTTTGTTGGATATTGACATTTTCCATTGGATTGAACTGTTAATATTCCCTTTGGATTCTGGGTTGGTGGAAGAGTTGGCATGTTTGCGGCTTCCCAATCTGAAGATGGGTTTTATATACTTGGACTTATCTTTCGCTATGATCTACGGGTCGACGACAACGAGTTTGACTTAAAAATGTTTGATGTTTATTATTGCATGCATGTTTTCTTTCCTCTTGCCTTTTCAGGTTCGAATGACTTTGAAGAATTGCGGACATCGTGAAATCCAAGGATTTCAGACGGGGAGTGTCATGTCCCACGACTTAGAAATCATTTAATATTTGCATTGCTTGTGTTCAATCCTTTTTTCTAGGCAGAAGTTTGCCTTTCTCTGTATTTTGTCCCAACTCTCTCCCTGTAGTCTTGTGATGTATGTTTGTTCTCGCCTTTATTCACCATTTTGTCATCATTCCTCAATCTGTATGCATCTTACTGCATGTCCTCTGTTGAATATTCCTTTTTACCTGCTACTTTCATCATAATACAAGAATTTCAGTTAAAGCAACCCTCTTTTCCTGGAGTCTTCTTACATGAGATCGTGGCTGAGTTAAGCTGTCTGATTAAATCGATATGAACGTGAGTACAGGTGAATACGGAAGCGCCTAAAAGTAGAGGTCTATCCAAGCACTACTACGTTCTACATATCCATGAGTCAGAATAGTCGGGGCTCGGAAGGGAAGTAGTGACATTTTGGAATGCAGACTTTGATGGAATGGTCTGCGGGCATCATGTTACGTTTGCAGAGCCCCTGATGTGCCTAAACAGTAGAAACCCCCCACAAGTGACCACATTTTGGAAACTAGACCCCCCAAGGAACTTAACTAGATATGTGGTGAGCACTTTGAACCCCCAAGTGCTTCACAGAAGTTTACAACGCAGAGCCGTGAAAGTAAAAAAATATTTTTTTTCCTCAAAAATGATGTTTTAGCAAGCAATTTTTTATTTTCACAAGGGTAACAGGAGAAATTGGACCCCAATAGTTGTTGCCTAGCTTGTCCTGAGTATGCTGGTACCACATATGTTGGGGGGAACCACTGTTTGGGCACACGTCGGGGCTCGGAAGGGAGGGAGCACCATTTGACTTTTTGAACGCAAGATTGGCTGTAATCAATGGTGGCGCCATGTTGCGTTTGGAGACCCCTGATGTGCCTAAACAGTGGAAACCCCTCAATTTTAACTCCAACATTAACGCCAACACACCCCTAACCCTAATCCCAACTCTAGCCACACCCCTAACCCTAATCACAACCCTAACCCCAACACACCCCTAACCACAACCCTAACCCCAACCCTAACCCAACCCTAACCACAACCCTAACCCCGACACACCCCTAACCACAACTCTAACCCCAACACACCCCTAACCCAAACCTTAACCACAAGCCTAATCTTAACCCTATTTCCAACCCTAGCCCTAATTCCAATCCTAACTCTAATTCCAACCCTAACCCTAAGGCTATGTGCCCACGTTGCGGATTCATGTGAGATTTTTCCGCACCATTTTTGAAAAATCCGCAAAGAAAAGGCTGTTGTGAATTCTGTTTTTGGGCTCCCTCTGGTGGTTACTGGTGGTACTGGTTGACTTTTGTCTTGCACCTGTTTCCATCAGGAAACTGGGAGTTTCCTATTTAGTCTGGCTTCTCAATCATTCTAGTGCCGGCAATCAATGTTACCAGAGCACCTCTGTTGCTTGCTACCTGCTCCAAGTCTGCAATTCAGCTAAGTTGGATCTTTGGCATTTTTTGTGTTTGTTTGTCCAGCATGCATTTATATTTCCTTTGCTGCTGGAAGCTCTAGTGATCTGAAATTACTACTCCGGTGTCATGAGTTGATAACGGAGTTAAAGTAATTTCAGGATGGCTGTTTAGGGTTTTGAGGTGACCGCGAAGTCCTCTTTTGTATTTTCTGCTATCTAGTCAGAGGGCCTCTCTTTGCTGAATCTATATTCATACTGCGTACGTGTTTTCCTCTTACCTAACCGTTATTATATGTGGGGGGCTACTATCACTTTTGGGGTTTCCCTGGAGGCAAGCCAGGTCTGTGTATTCCTCTGCTAGGGGAAGCTAGATCTCCGGCTGGTGCGAGGTGTCTAGGGATAATCGTAGGCACACCCCCTGGCTACTATTAGTTGCGTGTTAGGTTCAGCGTCGCGGTCATCTGAGATTCCATCATTCCTAGAGCTAGTCCGTTTTTGCCTGAGTCCCTGCCATTGGGAACCATGACAGTATTGCCGGCCGCAATGTATTAAAGGTATTGGCTGAAGAAAGAGAGAAAAAAGAAGTTTCTGACACTTTTTTTTTTTTTTTACTCAGAAGTTCTGTCTAGCCATAATTGCAGTCTGCTGCTTTTTTCTCTCCTCTTAACCCCTGAATGGCTCAGATCTCAGCTGTTAAGAAATGGATATCCAGAGTTTAGCTACAAACCTGAATACTCTTGCTTCTAAGGTTCAAAATATCCAAGACTATGTTATACATGCTCCTATGTCAGAACCCAAGATTCCTATACCTGAGTTCTTTTCTGGAGATAGATCTCGTTTTTTGAATTTTAAGCACAATTGTAAATTGTATCTTTCTCTGAGATCTCGCTCCGCTGGAGACTCCGCTCAGCAGGTTAAAACTGTGTATTTGGATGATATTTTGATTTTTTCGGATGACTGGGAGTCGCATGTTCAACGGGTTAGGAAGGTTTTTCAGGTTTTGCGGGCCAATTCTTTGTTTGTAAAGGGTTCAAAGTGTATTTTTGGGGTTCAGAAGATCTCCTTTTTGGGGTATATTTTTTCCCCTTCTTCTGTTGAGATGGATCCTGTCAAGGTTCGGGCTATTTGTGATTGGACGCAGCCTACTTCCCTGAAGAGCCTTCAGAAGTTCTTGGGCTTTGCTAATTTCTATCGTCGATTTATAACTGGGTTTTCAAGTGTTGCTAAACCTCTGACTGATTTGACTAAGAAGGGTGCTGATGTTGCCAATTGGTCCTCTGCGGCTGTGGAGGCCTTTCGGGAGCTTAAGCGCCGCTTTTCTTCCGCCCCTGTGTTGCACCAGCCTGATGTTTCGCTCCCTTTTCAGGTCGAGGTTGATGCTTCCGAGATTGGAGCGGGGGCGGTTTTGTCGCAGAGAAGTCCCGATTGCTCAGTGATGAGACCATGTGCATTCTTCTCTCGAAAGTTTTCGCCCGCCGAGCGAAATTATGATGTCGGTAATCGGGAGCTCTTGGCTATGAAGTGGGCATTTGAGGAGTGGCGTCATTGGCTTGAGGGTGCTAGACATCAGGTGGTGGTCTTGACTGATCACAAGAATCTGATTTACCTTGAGTCTGCCAGGCGTCTGAATCCTAGACAGGCGCGCTGGTCGTTGTTTTTCTCCCGGTTTAATTTTGTGGTTTCATACTTGCCGGGTTCAAAAAATGTGAAGGCAGATGCCCTTTCTAGGAGTTTTGAGCCTGACTCCTCTGGTGATTCTGAGCCTACGGGTATCCTTAAGGATGGGGTGATTTTGTCTGCTGTCTCCCCAGACTTGCGACGTGCTTTGCAGGAGTTTCAGACTGATAGGCCTGATCGTTGTCCGCCTGGGAGACTGTTTGTTCCAGATGAGTGGACCAGTAGAGTCATCTCGGAGGTTCATTCTTCTGTGTTGGCAGGTCATCCTGGAATTTTTGGTACCAGAGATTTGGTGGCCAGGTCCTTCTGGTGGCCTTCCCTGTCTCGGTATGTGCGTGCCTTTGTACAGTCTTGTGATGTTTGTGCTCAGGCCAAGCCTTGCTGTTCTCGGGCTAGTGGATTGTTGTTGTCCTTGCCTATTCCGAAGAGGCCGTGGACGCACATCTCTATGGACTTTATCTCGGACCTCCCGGTTTCTCAGAAAATGTCCGTCATTTGGGTGGTGTGTGACCGTTTTTCTAAGATGGTTCATTTGGTACCCTTGCCCAAATTGCCTTCTTCATCTGAGTTGGTTCCTTTATTTTTTCAGAATGTGGTTCGTTTACATGGTATCCCGGAAAACATCGTTTCTGACAGGGGGTCTCAATTTGTGTCTAGGTTCTGGCGAGCGTTCTGTGCCAGGATGGGCATTGATTTGTCTATTTCGTCTGCATTCCATCCTCAGACTAATGGCCAGACGGAGCGAACTAATCAGACCTTGGAGACTTATTTGAGGTGTTTTGTGTCTGCTGATCAGGATGATTGGGTCGCCTTTTTGCCGTTGGCAGAGTTTGCCCTCAATAATCGGGCCAGTTCTGCCACTCTGGTTTCTCCTTTCTTTTGCAATTCAGGGTTTCACCCTCGTTTTTCATCTGGCCAGGTGGAATCTTCGGATTGCCCTGGAGTGGACACGGTGGTGGATAGACTGCACCGGATTTGGAGTCATGTGGTGGACAATTTGAAGTTGTCTCAGGAGAAGACTCAGCAGTTTGCTAATCGTCATCGTCGTGTGGGTCATCATCTCTGCGTTGGGGACTTGGTGTGGTTATCTTCTCGTTTTGTCCCTATGAAGGTCTCTTCTCCTAAGTTTAAACCTCGGTTCATAGGTCCTTATAAGATTTTGGAGATTCTTAATCCTGTATCTTTTCGTTTGGACCTACCAGCATCTTTCACCATTCATAATGTCTTCCATCGGTCGTTGTTGCGGAGGTACGAGGTACCGGTTGTTCCTTCTGTTGAGCCTCCTGCTCCTGTGCTGGTGGAGGGTGAGTTGGAGTATGTTGTGGAGAAGATTTTGGACTCTCGCATTTCCAGACGGAGACTTCAATATTTGGTTAAATGGAAGGGATACGGTCAGGAGGATAATTCTTGGGTGACTGCCTCCGATGTTCATGCCTCTGATTTGGTTCGCGCCTTTCATAGGGCGCATCCAGATCGCCCTGGTGGTTCTCATGAGGGTTCGGTGCCCCCTCCTTAAGGGGGGGGTACTGTTGTGAATTCTGTTTAAGGGCTCCCTCTGGTGGTTACTGGTGGTACTGGTTGACTTTTGTCTTGCACCTGTTTCCATCAGGAAACTGGGAGTTTCCTATTTAGTCTGGCTTCTCAGTCATTCTAGTGCCGGCAATCAATGTTACCAGAGCACCTCTGTTGCTTGCTACCTGCTCCAAGTCTGCAATTCAGCTAAGTTGGATCTTTGGCATTTTTTGTGTTTGTTTGTCCAGCATGCATTTATATTTCCTTTGCTGCTGGAAGCTCTAGTGATCTGAAATTACTACTCCGGTGTCATGAGTTGATAACGGAGTTAAAGTAATTTCAGGATGGCTGTTTAGGGTTTTGAGGTGACCGCGAAGTCCTCTTTTGTATTTTCTGCTATCTAGTCAGAGGGCCTCTCTTTGCTGAATCTATATTCATACTGCGTACGTGTTTTCCTCTTACCTAACCGTTATTATATGTGGGGGGCTACTATCACTTTTGGGGTTTCCCTGGAGGCAAGCCAGGTCTGTGTATTCCTCTGCTAGGGGAAGCTAGATCTCCGGCTGGTGCGAGGTATCTAGGGATAATCGTAGGCACACCCCCTGGCTACTATTAGTTGCGTGTTAGGTTCAGCGTCGCGGTCATCTGAGATTCCATCATTCCTAGAGCTAGTCCGTTTTTGCCTGAGTCCCTGCCATTGGGAACCATGACAAAAGGCACTGCGTTTTACCTGCGGATTTACCGCGGATTTCCAGTGTTTTTTGTGCGGATTTCACCTGCGGATTCCTATTGAGGAACAGGTGTAAAACGCTGCGGAATCCGCACAAAGAATTGACATGCTGCAGAAAATACAACGCAGCGTTTACGCGCAGTATTTTCCGCACCATGGGCACAGCGAATTTGGTTTTCCATAGGTTTACATGGTACTGTAAACCTGATGGAAAACTGCTACGAATCCGCAGCGGCCAATCCGCTGCGGATCCGCAGCCAAATCTGCACCATGTGCACATAGCCTAATTCTAAGGGCATGTCCACAGCAGTTTCCCATGAGTTTACAGTTCAATGTAAACCTATGGGAAACAAAAAACGCTGTGCACATGCTGCGGAAAAAACTGCGCGGAAACGCAGCGGTTTACATTCCGCAGCATGTCACTTCTTTCTGCGGATTCCGCAGCGGTTTTACAGCTGCTCCTATAGAAAACCGCAGTTGTAAAACCGCAGTGAAATCCGCAGAAAAACCGCGGTAAATCCGCGATAAATCCGTAGCGGCTTTGCACTGCGGATTTATCAAATCCGCTGAGGAAAAATCTGCAGAGGACCAGAATACGTGTGCACATAGCCTTACTCTAACCCTAATTCTAACCCTAGCCCTGACCCTAACCCTAGCCATAACCCTAGCCCTAACCCTAACCCTAACCCTAGTTCTAACCCTAACCCTAGTGGAAAAATACAAGTAAATATATTTTCTTCATTTTATTATTGTCCCTACCTATGTGTTGTGATTTTGCTTTTTGCTCCCTCTAGTGGTCATTAGTGATTTGACTCTGGAGCGTCTGTCTTTTCCTATATCCTCACCTGGGCCGTTAGTTCAGGGGCGTTGCTATATAAGCTCCCTGGACCTTCAGTTCAATGCCTGGCATCGTTGAAATCAGAGCTAATCTGTTGTGCTCTTGTCCTCTGATCCTGGTTCCTGTTTTTCAAGCTAAGTTTTGCTTCCTTGCTTTTTGCTTTTGTTTTGTTTGGTATTTTTGTCCAGCTTGTTCCTATCTGTATCCTGCCCTTTGCTGGAAGCTCTAGGGGACTGGTGTTCTCCCCCCGGACCGTTAGACGGTTCGGGGGTTCTTGAATCTCCAGCGTGGACTTTTATAGGGTTTTTGTTGACCAGATAAGTTATCTTGCTATATTCTGCTATTAGTAAGCTGGCCTCTCTTTGCTGAACCTGGTTCATTTCTGTGTTTGTCATTTCCTCTTACCTCACCGTTATTATTTGTGGGGGGCTTGTATCTTGCTTTGGGGTCCCTTTCTCTGGAGGCAAGAGAGGTCTTTGTTTTCTTCTCCTAGGGGTAGTTAGATTCTCCGGCTGGCGCGAGTCATCTAGCGATCACCGTAGGCATGATCCCCGGCTACTTCTAGTGTTGGCGTTAGGAGTAGCTATTTGGTCAACCCAGTTACCACAGCCCTATGAGCTAGATTTTTGTATCTTGCAGACTTACACGTTCCTCTGAGACCCTGTCCACTGGGGTCATAACAGTATGCCAGGCCAGTATTAAATGTTTAATGCATTGCAGAAGTGGGATTATAAGAAAGAAAATTTTGAGTTTTTTTTTTCCCTCTCTCATTTTTTTTTTTTCTTTTCCCCTTTACCTCAGAGTGGCTTAAGCTTGCTGCAGACATGAATGTCCAGACCTTGATTACAAGTGTGGACCAGCTTGCCGCTCGTGTGCAGGGTATACAAGATTATGTTACCAGAAATCCTAGGTCTGAACCCAAGATTCCGATTCCTGAACTGTTTTCAGGAGACCGATTTAAGTTTAGGAATTTCAGGAATAATTGTAAATTATTTTTGTCCCTGAAACCTTGTTCGTCTGGAGACTCTGCTCAACAAGTAAAAATTGTTATTTCATTCTTACGGGGTGACCCTCAGGATTGGGCTTTTTCGTTGGCGCCAGGAGATCCGGCATTGGCTGATATTGATGCGTTTTTTCTGGCGCTCGGTTTACTTTATGAGGAACCCAATCTTGAGATTCAGGCAGAGAAAGCCTTGCTGGCTATGTCTCAGGGCCAGGACGAGGCTGAGGTGTATTGCCAAAAATTTCAGAAATGGTCCGTGCTGACACATTGGAACGAGTGTGCACTGGCCGCTAATTTTAGAAATGGCCTTTCTGAGGCCATTAAGAATGTTATGGTGGGTTTTCCCATTCCCACAGGTCTGAATGATACCATGTCCCTGGCTATTCAAATTGACCGGCGGTTGCGGGAGCGCAAAACCGCAAATTCCCTCATGTTGTTGTCTGAACAGACACCTGATGTGATGCAATGTGATAGAAAAACCGCAAATTCCCTCATGGTGTTGTCTGAACGGACACCTGATTTGATGCAATGTGATAGAATCCTGACTAGAAATGAGAGGAAAATTCATAGACGCCGGAATGGCTTGTGCTACTACTGTGGTGATTCTACACATGTTATCTCAGCATGCTCTAAACGTATATCTAAGGTTGTTAGTCCTGTCACCGTTGGTAATTTGCATCCTAAGTTTATTCTGTCTGTAACTTTGATTTGCTCACTGTCATCTTATCCTGTCATGGCGTTTGTAGATTCAGGTGCTGCCCTGAGTCTTATGGATCTCTCATTTGCTAAGCGCTGTGGTTTTATTCTTGAACCATTAGAAAATCCTATCCCTCTTAGGGGTATTGATGCTACGCCATTGGCAGAAAATAAGCCGCAGTATTGGACACAGGTTACCATGTGCATGACTCCTGAACACCGCGAGGTGATACGTTTTCTCGTTCTTCATCAAATGCATGATTTGGTTGTTTTGGGGCTGCCATGGTTACAGACCCATAATCCAGTCCTTGACTGGAAGGCTATGTCAGTGTTTAGTTGGGGCTGTCGTGGTATTCATGAGGATTCCCTGCCTGTGTCTATTGCTTCTTCTACGCCTTCGGAAGTTCCGGAGTACTTGTCTGATTATCAGGATGTCTTTAGCGAGTCCAGGTCCAGTGCATTGCCTCCTCATAGGGAATGTGACTGTGCAATAGATTTGATTCCAGGCAGTAAATTTCCTAAGGGAAGACTGTTTAATCTGTCGATACCTGAACATACCGCTATGCGTTCATATATCAAGGAGTCTCTGGAGAAAGGACACATCCGTCCGTCTTCTTCCCCTCTTGGTGCGGGATTCTTTTTTGTGGCTAAAAAGGACGGATCTTTGAGGCCTTGCATTGACTATCGGCTTTTAAATAAGATCACTGTCAAATTTCAGTATCCTTTGCCGCTGTTGTCTGACTTGTTTGCCCGGATTAAAGGTGCCAAGTGGTTTACCAAGATAGACCTTCGTGGTGCGTACAACCTTGTGCGCATTAAGCAAGGGGATGAATGGAAAACCGCATTCAATATGCCCGAAGGTCATTTTGAGTACTTGGTGATGCCTTTTGGGCTCTCTAATGCCCCTTCAGTTTTTCAGTCCTTTATGCATGACATTTTCCGGAACTATCTGGATAAATTTCTGATCGTTTATCTGGATGATATTCTGGTTTTTTCTGATAATTGGGACTCGCATGTGGAGCAGGTCAGGATGGTCTTTAAAATTTTGCGGGAAAATTCTTTGTTTGTCAAGGGCTCAAAGTGTCTTTTTGGTGTACAGAAGGTTCCCTTTTTGGGGTTCATTTTTTCCCCTTCTGCTGTGGAGATGGACCCAGTTAAGGTCCGAGCTATTCTTGATTGGACTCAGCCCTCGTCAGTTAAGAGTCTTCAGAAGTTCTTGGGTTTCGCTAACTTCTACCGTCGTTTTATCGCTAACTTTTCTAGCATTGTGAAACCTTTGACGGATATGACCAAGAAGGGCTCCGATGTGGTTAATTGGGCTCCTGCTGCCGTGGAGGCTTTCCAGGAGTTGAAACGTCGGTTTACTTCGGCGCCTGTTTTGTGCCAGCCTGATGTCTCGCTTCCCTTTCAAGTTGAGGTGGATGCTTCAGAGATTGGAGCAGGGGCCGTTTTGTCGCAGAGAGGCCCTGGTTGCTCTGTTATGAGACCTTGCGCCTTTTTCTCTAGGAAGTTTTCACCTGTGGAGCGAAATTATGATGTGGGCAATCGGGAGTTGTTGGCCATGAAATGGGCATTTGAGGAGTGGCGTCATTGGCTCGAGGGTGCTAAGCATCGTGTGGTGGTCTTGACTGATCACAAAAATCTGATGTATCTCGAGTCTGCTAAACGCCTGAATCCTAGACAGGCCCGCTGGTCATTGTTTTTCTCCCGTTTTGACTTTGTTGTCTCGTATTTACCAGGTTCAAAGAATGTGAAGGCCGATGCTCTTTCCCGGAGCTTTGTGCCTGATGCTCCTGGAGTCGCTGAACCTGTTGGTATTCTTAAGGATGGTATTATCTTGTCAGCTATTTCTCCAGATCTGCGACGTGTGTTGCAGAGATTTCAGGCTGATAGGCCTGATTCTTGTCCACCTGACAGACTGTTTGTGCCTGATAAGTGGACCAGCAGAGTCATTTCCGAGGTTCATTCCTCGGTGTTGGCAGGTCACCCAGGAATTTTTGGCACCAGAGATCTGGTGGCCAGATCCTTTTGGTGGCCTTCCTTGTCTAGGGATGTGCGGTCATTTGTACAGTCCTGTGGGACTTGTGCTCGAGCTAAGCCTTGCTGTTCTCGTGCCAGCGGGTTGCTCTTGCCCTTGCCTGTCCCTAAGAGACCTTGGACACATATCTCCATGGATTTCATTTCTGATCTTCCGGTGTCTCAGGGCATGTCTGTTATCTGGGTGATATGTGATCGCTTCTCCAAGATGGTCCATTTGGTTCCTTTGCCTAAACTGCCTTCCTCTTCCGATCTGGTTCCTGTGTTTTTCCAGAACGTGGTTCGTTTGCACGGCATCCCTGAGAATATTGTGTCAGACAGAGGATCCCAGTTCGTTTCCAGATTCTGGCGATCCTTTTGTAGTAGGATGGGCATTGACTTGTCGTTTTCGTCTGCTTTCCATCCTCAGACTAATGGACAGACGGAGCGAACTAATCAGACTTTGGAGGCTTATTTGAGGTGTTTTGTCTCTGCTGATCAGGACGATTGGGTGACCTTCTTGCCGTTAGCTGAGTTTGCCCTTAATAATCGGGCTAGTTCCGCCACCTTGGTTTCGCCGTTTTTCTGCAACTCTGGTTTCCACCCTCGTTTTTCTTCGGGTCATGTGGAACCTTCTGACTGCCCTGGGGTGGATTCTGTGGTGGATAGGTTGCAGCGGATCTGGAATCTTGTGGTGGACAACTTGAAGTTGTCACAGGAGAGGGCTCAGCGCTTTGCCAACCGCCGCCGCGGTGTGGGTCCCCGACTACGTGTTGGGGATTTGGTGTGGCTTTCTTCCCGCTTTGTTCCTATGAAGGTTTCCTCTCCCAAATTTAAACCTCGTTTTATTGGTCCTTACAAGATATTGGAAATTCTTAATCCTGTATCCTTTCGCCTGGATCTTCCTGTGTCGTTTGCTATCCACAACGTGTTTCATAGGTCCTTGTTGCGGCGGTACGTTGTGCCTGTGGTTCCTTCTGCTGAGCCTCCTGCTCCGGTGTTGGTTGAGGGCGAGTTGGAGTACGTGGTGGAGAAGATCTTGGATTCTCGTCTCTCCAGGCGGAGGCTTCAGTACCTGGTCAAGTGGAAGGGCTATGGTCAGGAAGATAATTCCTGGGTGGTCGCCTCTGATGTTCATGCGGCCGATTTAGTTCGTGCCTTTCACGCCGCTCATCCTGATCGCCCTGGTGGTCGTGGTGAGGGTTCGGTGACCCCTCACTAAGGGGGGGGTACTGTTGTGATTTTGCTTTTTGCTCCCTCTAGTGGTCATTAGTGATTTGACTCTGGAGCGTCTGTCTTTTCCTATATCCTCACCTGGGCCGTTAGTTCAGGGGCGTTGCTATATAAGCTCCCTGGACCTTCAGTTCAATGCCTGGCATCGTTGAAATCAGAGCTAATCTGTTGTGCTCTTGTCCTCTGATCCTGGTTCCTGTTTTTCAAGCTAAGTTTTGCTTCCTTGCTTTTTGCTTTTGTTTTGTTTGGTATTTTTGTCCAGCTTGTTCCTATCTGTATCCTGCCCTTTGCTGGAAGCTCTAGGGGGCTGGTGTTCTCCCCCCGGACCGTTAGACGGTTCGGGGGTTCTTGAATCTCCAGCGTGGATTTTTATAGGGTTTTTGTTGACCAGATAAGTTATCTTGCTATATTCTGCTATTAGTAAGCTGGCCTCTCTTTGCTGAACCTGGTTCATTTCTGTGTTTGTCATTTCCTCTTACCTCACCGTTATTATTTGTGGGGGGCTTGTATCTTGCTTTGGGGTCCCTTTCTCTGGAGGCAAGAGAGGTCTTTGTTTTCTTCTCCTAGGGGTAGTTAGATTCTCCGGCTGGCGCGAGTCATCTAGCGATCACCGTAGGCATGATCCCCGGCTACTTCTAGTGTTGGCGTTAGGAGTAGCTATTTGGTCAACCCAGTTACCACAGCCCTATGAGCTGGATTTTTGTATCTTGCAGACTTACACGTTCCTCTGAGACCCTGTCCACTGGGGTCATAACACTATGGGGGAGATAAAGGGGGGGTTCATTTACTATTTTTTTTATTTTGATTACTGTGATAGGTTTTATCACAGTGATCAAAATGTACATGGAACGAATCTGCCTGCCGGCAGATTCGGCAGGCGCACTGCACATGCGCCCGCCATTTTGGAAGATGGCGGCACCCATGGAACAGACGGACGGACACCGGGAGGCTCGGTAAGTATGAGGGGGGGATCGGAGCACAGAGGGGGGATCGGAGCACGAGGGTGGGATCGGAGCATGGGGGGAGCGGACAGGACGGGGAAGTGGACAGGTGGACGGAGGGGAGTGGAGAACAGGACGGAGGACTGGGGAGGAGATCGGTGGTGGTGGGGGGGGCAGATCAGGGTTTCAAGCCATGGCCGATGCTATTGCAGCATCGGCCATGCTGGATTGTAATATTTCACCACTTTTCATAGGTGAAATATTACAAGTTGCACTTTCAACAGCCAATCAGAGCGATCGTAGCCACGTGGGGGCAAAGCCACCCCCCCTGGGCTAAAGTACCACTCCCCCTGTCCCTGCAGATCGGGTGAAATTGGAGTTAGCCCTTTCACCCGATCTGCAGGGACGCAATCCCTCCATGATGCCACATAGGCGTCACAGGTCAGATTGGCACCGACTTTCATGACGCCTATGTGGCGTCACAGGTCGGGAAGGGGTTAGAGATGCCCTTAATCTGGTTGACTGGGACAATGTCATTAGAAATCAGAATACAGATAATAAATGTGAAATGTTTAAGAACATCCTAAATAGGCACTGTATACAATGTTGGAATAAAAGGACAAGAAATGGGGAAAAACCCAATGTGGCAAAGACGTAAGAGGGGCAATTAACAGTAAAAAGAAAGCATTTAAACTACTAAAGCAGGATGGCACCATTGAAGCTCTAAAAAACTATAGGGAGAAAAATAGTTTATCTAAAAAAACTAATTAAAGCTGCCAAAAAGGAAACAGAGAAGCACATTGCTAAGAAGAGTAAAACTAAGCCCAAACTGTTCTTCAACTATATCAACAGTAAAAGAATCAAAAGTGAATGTGTAGGCCCCTTAAAAAAATTGTGAGGAAGGAATGGTTGTAGATGACGAGGAAAAAGCTAATATATTAAACACCTTCTTCTCCACGGTATTAAAGGTGGAAAATGAAATGCTAGGTGAAATGCCAGGAGACAAAGAAAACCCTATATTAAGGGTCACCAATCTAACCCAAGAAGAGGTGCGAAACCGGCTAAATAAGATTAAAATAGATAAATCTCCGGGTCCGGATCACATAGAACCACGAGTACTAAGAGAACTAAGTAATGTAACAGACAAACCATTATTTCTTATATTTAGGGACTCTATAGCGACGGGGTCTGTTCCATAGGACTGGCACATAGCAGATGTGGTACCAATATTCAAAAAGGGCTCTAAAAGTGAACCTGGAAATTATAGGCCAGTAAGTCTAACCTCTATTGTTGGTAAAATATTTAAAGGGTTTCTGAAGGATGTTAGTCTGGATTATCTCAATGAGAATAACTGTTTAACTCCATATCAGCATGGGTTTATGAGGAATCGCTCCTGTCAAACCAATCTAATCAGTTTTTATTAAGAGGTAAGCTATAGACTAGACCAAGGTGAGTCATTGGACGTGGTATATCTTGATTTTTTCAAAGCGTTTGATACCGTGCCATGCAAGAGGTTGGTACACAAAATGAGAATGCTGCGTCTGGGGGAAAATGTGTGTAAATGGGTAAGTAACTGGCTTAGTGATAGAAAGCAGAGGGTGGTTATTAATGGTATATTCTCTAACTGGGTCGCTGTGACCAGTGGGGTACCGCAGGGGTCGGTGTTAGGACCTATTCTCTTCAACATATTTATTAACAATCTGGTAGAAGGATTAGGCTACTTTCACATTAGCGTCGTGTGATGCACGTCTCAATGCGTCGTTTTGGAGAAAAAACGCATCCTGCAAAGTTGCCAGCAGGATGCGTTTTTTCTCCATAGACTATCATTAACGACGCATTGCGGCGGATTGCCACACGTCGCATCCGTCGAGCGACGGATGCGTCATGTTTTGGCGGTCCGTCGGCACAAAAAAAAAACGTTCCATGTAACTTTTTTGTGCGTCGAGTCCGCCATTTTTGACCGCGCATGCGCGGCCAAAACTCTGCCCCCTCCTCCCCGCTCATCACACTGGGCATCCGCTGCCCACGTTGTGATTAATTAGTACATCGGTCAGTATGTCGGGCTGACGGTTTGCGACGGCCCCGTACCGACGGATCAGTGTGAAAGTAACCTTACACAGCAAAATATCGATATTTGCAGATGATACAAAATGATGTAAAGCAGTCAATACAAGAGAAGATAGCATTCTGCTACAGATGGATCTGGATAAGTTGGAAACTTGGGCCAAGAGGTGGCAGATGCGGTTTAACAATGATAAATGTAAGGTTATACACATGGGAAGAAGGAATCAATATCACCATTACACACTGAACGGGAAACCACTGGGTAAATCTGACATGGAGAAGGACTTGGGGATCCTAGTTAATGATAAACTTACCGGGAGCAGCCAGTGCCAGGCAGCGGCTGCCAAGGCAAACAGGATCATGGGGTGCATTAAAAGAAGTTTGGATACACATGATGAGAGCATTATACTGCGTCTGTACAAATCCCTGGTTAGACCGCACATGGAGTGCTGTGTACAGTTTTGGGCACCGATGCTCAGGAAGGATATAATGGAACTAGAGCAAGTACAAAGGAGGGCAACAAAATTAACCCCTTTCTGCCATTGGACGTACTATTCCGTCCAAGTGGGGTGGGCCCTAATTCCCAAGGACGGAATAGTACGTCCAGCACGATCGGCCACGCTCACGGGGGGAGCGCGGCCGATCGCGGCCGGGTGTCAGCTGCCTATAGCAGCTGACATCCGGCACTATGTGCCAGGAGCGGTCACGGACCGCCCCCGGCACATTTACCCCCAGCACACCGCAATCAAACATTATCGCGGTGTGCCGGCGGTACAGGGAAGCATCGCGCAGGGAGGGGGCTCCCTGCGGGCTTCCCTGAGACCCCTGGAGCAACGCGATGTGATCGCGTTGCTGTGAGGGTCTCTTACCTCCTATCCCTGCAGGCCCCGGATCCAAAATGGCCGCGGGGCTGCATCCGGGTCCTGCAGGGATTACTTCTGGGTGCAGACCAGGCTCTGGTAAGCCTGCAGCACTGGAACTCAGATCGGTGATCTGACAGAGTGCTGTGCAAACTGTCAGATCAGCGATCTGTGATGTCCCCCCCTGGGACAAAGTAAAAAGGTAAAAAAAAAAATTTCCACATGTGTAAAAAAAAAAATTAAAAAAAAATCCTAAATAAAGAAAAAAATATATATATATTATTCCCATAAATACATTTCTTTATCTAAATAAAAAAAATCAAACAATAAAAGTACACATATTTAGTATCGCCGCGTCCGTAACGACCCCACCTATAAAACTATATCACTAGTTAACCCCTTCAGTGAACACCGTAAAAAAAAAAAAAAAAACGAGGCAAAAAACAACGCTTTATTCTCATACCGCCAAACAAAAAGACGGATATAAATAACCATGGTACCGCTGCAAACATCATCTTGTCCCGCAAAAAACGAGCTGCCATACAGCATCATCAGCGAAAAAATAAAAAAGTTATAGTCCTCAGAATAAAGCGATGCCAAAATAATTATTTTTTCTATAAAATAGTTTTTATCGTATAAAAGTGCCAAAACATAAAAAAAAGATATAAATGAGGTATCGCTGTAATCATACTGACCCGAAGAATAAAACTGCTTTATCAATTTTACCAAAAGCGGAACGGTATAAATGCCTCCCCCAAAATAAATAAAACTGTTTTTTGGTCATTCTGCCTCACAAAAATCGGAATAAAAAGCGATCAAAAAATCTCGCATGCCCAAACATGTTACCAATAAAAACGTCAACTCGTCCCGCAAAAAACAAGACCTCACATGACTCTGTGGACTCAAATATGGAAAAATTATAGCTCTCAAAATGTGGTAACGCAAAATTTTTTGCAATAAAAAGCGTCTTTCAGTGTGTGACGGCTGCCAATCATAAAAATCCGCTAAAAAACCCGCTATAAAAGTAAATCAAACCCCCCTTCATCACCCGCTTAATTAGGGAAAAATTAAAAAATGTAAAAAATGTATTTATTTCCATTTTCCCATTAGGGTTAGGTGTCAGGACATTTTTTACCTTTTGTGCATTACTGCCCTTTTCCAACATGGCGTCTTTGGTCTCATGTGCACTTGTCTTCCTGCTATAAAACTCCACCCCAGCCTTCAGTCTGTGCTAGATTATTCTGCTTTGCATCCAGCTCCTGATTACTCCCTGGCCTTGCACCTGCACCTGCTCCTGTGAACCTGTGTTGGAGATCCTGCCACTCTGCTGAGTTCCTGCTGCATACACCAGTGTTCAGTAGTCCTCCTTCATCTGCTGCTCGTGTTACTTCCATCTGCATTTGCTGGACATGTAAGCTGTTTCTGCTCTGCAAAACCTGAGACTATTAACCAGGCCTCCCTGGTTGAGCTAAGATATGATTTGAACTGCCTAATAGCATATCTATATGTGTCTGGACTAAGTCAAGGATCCATTTGTGTCAAGTTTCCTCAAGAATAACTGTGCTTCATAGACTTTCTGTTTGTTTGCATCTACCTCTGAAGTTTCCTATTGACTGCTAAGCTGCATTTATTATTTGCACAAAGTGTTGTGGACTTGAGTATCTCTCTGCACCTGCTTGAATCACCGTGTGATAATATAAACTTTACCACTTATAAAACTGTGTCCTGTTGTATTGTTCCACGCAAAGAGTCTCCTGAATTATCCCCTATAATTATTACATTAGGGTTAGGGCTAGGGTTAGGGCTAGGGTTAAAGCTAGGGTTAGGGCTAGGGTTAGGGCTAGGGTTAGGGCTAGGGTTAGGGCTAGGGTTAGGGTTATGGCTAGGGTTAGGGCTAGGGTTATGGTTAGGGTTGGGGCTAGGGTTGGGGCTAGGGTTAAAGCTACAGTTAGGGTTGGGGCTAAAGTTAGGGTTAGGGTTGGGGCTAAAGTTAGGGTTAGGGTTTGGATTACGGTTGGGAATAGGGTTGGGATTAGGGTTAGGGGTGTGTCTGGGTTAGAGGTGTGGTTAGGGTTACCGTTGGGATTAGGGTTAGGGGTGTGTTTGGATTAGGGTTTCAGTTATAATTGGGGGGTTTCCACTGTTTAGGCACATCAGGGGCTCTCCAAATGCGACATGGCGTCCGATCTCAATTTCAGCCAATTCTGCGTTGAAAAAGTAAAACAGTGCTCCTTCCCTTCTGAGCTCTCCCGTGCGCCAAACAGGGGTTTACCCCAACATATGGGGTATCAGCGTACTCGGAACACATTGGAGAACAACTTTTGGGGTCCAATTTCTCCTGTTACCCTTGGGAAAATACAAAACTGGGGGCTAAAAAATAATTTTTGTGAAAAAAAATTTTTTTTATTTGCACGGCTCTGCGTTATAAACTGTAGTGAAACACTTGGGGGTTCAAAGTTCTCACAACACATCTAGATGAGTTCCTTAGGGGGTCTACTTTCCAAAACGGTGTCACTTGTGGGGGGTTTCTACTGTTTAGGTACATTAGGGGCCAGTGGCGTAACTACAAAGTTATGGGCCCCGGTGCGAACTTCCAAATGGGGCCCCCCCCTACCCCCCCCCTACCCCCCCCCCACCTTCCCCCGCCCCCACAACCCCCCCACCTTCCCCCGCCCCGCTTCCCCTAGATACGCCTCGGACTGTTGCAGGAATCTCCTGCACTGCAACATGGTGTTGGGTGCCAGCACAGCCCACACAGTGGTATATCCAGCACAGCCCGCACAGTGGTATATCCAGCACAGCCCGCACAGTGGTATATCCAGCACAGACCGCACAGTGGTATATCCAGCACAGACCGCACAGTGGTATATCCAGCACAGACCGCACAGTGGTATATCCAGCACAGACCGCACAGTGGTATATCCAGCACAGCCCGCACAGTGGTATATACAGCAGAGCCCGCACAGGGATATATACAGCAGAGCCTGCACAGTGGTATATAGAGCACAGCCCGCACAGTGGTATATACAGCAGAGCCCGCACAGGGATATATAGAGCACAGCCCGCACAGTGGTATATCCAGCACAGCCCGCACAGTGGTATATACAGCACAGCCCGCACAGTGGTATATACAGCAGAGCCCGCACAGTGGTATATACAGCACAGACCGCACAGTGGTATATAGAGCACAGCCCGCAGTGGTATATAGAGCACAGCCCGCACAGTGGTATATAGAGCACAGCCCGCACAGTGGTATATAGAGCACAGCCCGCACAGTGTTATATACAGCAGAGCCTGCACAGTGGTATATAGAGCACAGCCCGCACAGTGGTATATACAGCACAGCCCGCACAGTGTTATATACAGCAGAGCCCGCACAGTGGTATATAGAGCACAGCCCGCACAGTGTTATATACAGCAGAGCCTGCACAGTGGTATATAGAGCACAGCCCGCACAGTGGTATATACAGCACAGCCCGCACAGTGTTATATACAGCAGAGCCCGCACAGTGGTATATAGAGCACAGCCCGCACAGTGTTATATACAGCAGAGCCCGCACAGTGGTATATACAGCACAGCCCGCACAGTGTTATATACAGCAGAGCCCGCACAGTGGTATATACAGCACAGCCCGCACAGTGTTATATACAGCAGAGCCCGCACAGTGGTATATAGAGCACAGCCCGCACAGTGTTATATACAGCAGAGCCCGCACAGTGGTATATACAGCAGAGCCCGCACAGTGGTATATACAGCAGAGCCCGCACAGTGGTATATACAGCAGAGCCCGCACAGGGATATATAGAGCAGAGCCCGCACAGTGTTATATACAGCAGAGCCCGCACAGTGGTATATACAGCAGAGCCCGCACAGTGGTATATACAGCAGAGCCCGCACAGTGGTATATACAGCAGAGCCCGCACAGGGATATATACAGCAGAGCCCGCACAGGGATATATACAGCAGAGTCCCCACAGGGGTATATACAGCAGAGCCCGCACAGGGATATATAGAGCACAGCCCACATCTCATCTCATCCCCCCCCCCCGATAATGGCCCCACAGTCCGGTTAAAAAGAAAAAAAAAAACTCTCCTCACCTTTCCTTTTGCCCGCGCTGCTCCTGGCGGCTAAAGTCTGCCCAGGACACTGCAGGTGCGCGATGATATGACGTCATCGCGCACCCGCAGTGTACTGTCAGAGGCAGAGCGGGGAATGATGGGAGAGGAAGCGTCAGGTGACGCTCTCTCCTCCCATCATTGCATTGAACTATACCGGTGTCATAGACGCCGGTATAGTTAAATGCGGCGGCGGCGGCACTGGGGGGGGTTCCGGGGGAGGAACAGTGCAGCGGCCCACTACTGGCATCGGCTCTTCTGGCATTTGCCAGAAGTGCCCGATGGCCAGCCTGGCCCTGCTCAGACCTGCCGGCCCGGGGCCCCTGACCTGCGGGGCCCGGTCGCAATGGCGACCGCTGCGACCGCGGTAGTTACGCCCCTGTTAGGGGCTCTGCAAACGCAATGTGACGCCTGCAGACCAATCCATCTAAGTCTGCATTCCAAATGGCGCTCCTTCCCTTCCGAGCCCTTCCATGCGCCCAAACGGTGGTTCCCCCCCACATATGGGGTATCAGCGTACTCAAGACAAATTGGACAACAACTTTTGGGGTCCAATTTCTCCTGTTACCCTCGGGAAAATACAAAACTGGGGGCTAAAAAATAATTTTTGTGGGAAAAAATTTTTGTTTTATTTTTACGGCTCTGCATTATAAACTTCTGTGAAGCACTTGGTGGGTCAAAGTGCTCACCACACCTCTAGATAAGTTCCTTAGGGGGTCTACTTTCCAAAATGGTGTCACTTGTGGGGGGTTTCAATTTTAGGCACATCAGTGGCTCTCCAAACGCAACATGGCGTCCCATCTCAATTCCTGTCAATTTTGCATTGAAAAGTCAAATGGCGCTCCTTCCCTTCCGAGCTCTCCCATGCGCCCAAACAGTGGTTTACCCCCACATATGGGGTATCAGCGTACTCAGGACAAATTGTACAACAACTTTTGGTGTCCAATTTCTTCTCTTACCCTTGGGAAAATAAAACAAATTGGAGCTGAAGTAAATTTTTTGTGAAAAACAGTTAAATGTTCATTTTTATTTAAACATTCCAAAAATTCCTGTGAAACACCTGAAGGGTTAATAAACTTTTTGAATGTGGTTTTGAGCACCTTGAGGGGTGCAGTTTTTAGAATGGTGTCACACTTGGGTATTTTCTATCATATAGACCCCTCAAAATGACTTCAAATGAGATGTGGTCCCTAAAAGAAAATGGTGTTGTAAAAATGAGAAATTGCTGGTCAACTTTTAACCCTTATAACTCCCTAACAAAAAAAAATTTTGGTTCCAAAATTGTGCTGATGTAAAGTAGACATGTGGGAAATGTTACGTATTAAGTATTTTGTGTGACATATCACTGTGATTTAATTGCATAAAAATTCAAAGTTGGAAAATTGTGAAATTTTCAAAATTTTCGCCAAATTTTTTTTTTTCACAAATAAACCCATGTAATATGAAAGAAATGTTACCACTATCATGAAGTACAATATGTCACGAGAAAACAGTGTCAGAATCACCAGGATCAGTTAAAGCGTTCCAGAGTTATAACCTCATAAAGGGACAGTGGTCAGAATTGTAAAAATTGGCCTGGTCATTAACGTGCAAACCACCCTTGGGGGTAAAGGGGTTAATAAAGGGGATGGGGGAACTACAATACCCACAGAGATTAGGAAAATTGGGATTATTTAGTCTAGAAAAAGCATTACTGAGGGGCGATCTAATAACCATGTACAGTATAAGCATATAAAGGGACAATACAAATTTCTCTCCGAGGATCTGTTTATACCAAGGAAGGTGACGGTCACAAGGGGGCATTCTCTGCATCTGGAGGAGAGAAGGTTTTTCCACCAACATAGAAGAGGAATCTTTACTGTTAGGGCAGTAAGAATCTTGAATTCCTTGCCTAAGGAGGTGGTGATGGCGAACTCAGTCGAGGGGTTCAAGAGAGGCCTGGATGTCTTCCTGGAGTGTAACAATATTGTATCTTACAGTTATTAGGTTCTTTAGAAAGACGTAGATCTGGGGATTTATTCTGATGGAATGTAGGCTGAACTGGATGGACAAATGTCTTTTTTCAGCCTTGTTAACTATGTTGCTAACTATGTATCATTTTAGCTGAAAGAATTAAATTTTTTTATATTTTTTCATTCCACTTTGCATTAATTCCTGTAAAGCACCTGAAGGGTTATCAGCACAGTGGCTCAGTGGTTTGCACTGTTGTTTTGCATCGCTTGTGTCCTACGTTGAAAACCAACCAAGGACAACATCTGCAAGGAGTTTGCATGTTCTCCCCGCATTTGCGTGAGTTTCCTTTCGCGTTTTTTTGCTTTCTCCAACATCCCAAAGACATACGGATAGGGATTCTAGATTGTGAGCCCCAATGGGGACAGTGATGATGATGTCTATAAAGCGTTGTGGAATTAATGATGGAACATAACTAAATAAATAAAGTTACTTCAAAGCTGAGGTTTGCACAAAACAGATTTTCTAAATTTTAGAATGATTCTAATGTAAACTGTACATGGGAAATGTTAGTCATACTCCACAAATTACTCACCAGATATCTGTTGTAAGGGCAAAAAAATAAAAGTTTGAAAATTTATACTTTTTCAAAATTTTCCCAAAATTATATTTTCACAAATGAAAACAAATTGTATATACCTAAATTCACCAAAATCAATGCGCCATGAAAAAAAGGCTATCGTAATCATTGGGATTGGAAGAAACATTCCCAAGTTCTTACAATATGAAGTGACACGTCAGATTTGAAAAATGGGGCTCTGTCAGGAAGGTGAAAACCGGCTTTGGTGGTAAGGGGTTAAAATGCTAAATTTTTTGGGAAAGTAGGAAATGTCATTGAATTACTTTGACATTTCATTTTACATGTCAAGAAACCAAGGAATCGAATTGAGGGACAAAATAAATTAGTAATGAAATGAGGATTGTTTTGTGTGTGTCATTACTCAATGTTAATAGGGACATTTACAAGGACAAAAGTTTCCAGGGAAAAATCTAATAAACTGGTAACTGACCCTGAAGATTAAAAAAAAGGACAGCTGGCCTCGGACACTTGGTGACGTAAATATAAAGTTTTGGAATTTAATGGCATCTACATAGATAAGATTGTTATCTGTGAAGACATTTGAGCAGGACAGATGGGCCACATACTGATTCTTCTATCACCTGCAATCCTGTCTATCTTTACAGAGTATAAAACAAATATTTTCCAACTACAGAGAACATGTACGCTAAGGGACGACATAGGAGTAGGCCTACCTTTATTGTACATGCTCCCGGTGATTGAAATAATCCTGGACATTTGCAGGAGATTGGGGTGAAAATATTAGGAACCACAGTTTAGTTTAGAAGCACAAACTAGATCAGCAATAAATAGGAAAGTATTTTGTAATCCCGCCCAAGATGCAGCACAAGCATCGTAATTGCTTGGGCAGCGCATGCTTAGTATGGTCATGATGATGTTGGGAGAGCTGGACTATCGATATGTGCATGTGCCGCATATCAATATGTGCTGCGTGAGATATTGGTTGGAGAATCAAGCCACAAAGTAAAGTGACCTGTTAGTCACTGATGCGGGTCCAATGGTGGGCTCGCAATCAGCGAAAGAATCTGTAGACCTGTGAGTTCAGGGCCAAGCTTCCTGCACTTGATTATACGTATTTGCATAAAAAATTAAATAGAGAGTTTTCTACAATGGAATAAAGTATTGTAAGCTGATTGTAAGATTGTAAACTAAGGTGTGGATTCATTCAGCCTTACAGTGACCTAACATCAATTTAGGTTATAAAAACCTGTTGACAGGTTCCTTTTAATGGATTTTATTTTTCTAAAAAATAATGTTTGGTTTGTGATGCTAATTTTTGAGACCCATCACATTTTTATTTTTCTCTCATTGGAAAATGCGTAGTGAGCTCTTGTTTTTAGGGTACATACAGTGGGGAAAATAAGTATTTGACACACTTCCGATTTTGCAAGGTTTCCCACCTACAAAGAATGGAGAGGTTTGTAGTTTTTATTGTAGGCACACTTCAACTGTGAGAGACAGAAACTAAAATAAATTCAGAAAGACACATTGTATGACTTATATAATTCATTTGAATTTTATTGCATGAAATTTAGTATTTGATACAATAGAAAAATAAAACTTACTATTTGATAGAGAAACTTTTGTTTGCAATTACAGAGGTCAGACGTTTCATGTACCGTATTTTTCGGACTATAAGACGCACCGGACCATAAGGCGCACCCCAAATTTGGGGTGAAAATTGCAGAAAAAAAGATTTTTTATAAGATGGGGGTTCGTCTTATTGTCCGAATTTACAGTATCTTACCTGAGGGCTGGCGGTGGCAGAGCAGGGTCACAAGAGGCATGGTGTCGGCAGAGGTGGGGTGATGCGGTACGGCGTGCACCTGAGCAGGGTCCCTTCCTGCTTAGGTGGGCGACGCCACGGCCTGGTGTCCATGGGAGGGTTGCAGCAGTGGTTACAGGTGCTGGGATGAGGAGGCGCAGTGAGAGGTATGGCGTGAGAGGGGTCCCTTTCCCCGGTGAGGTGATGCAGCAGCCCAGTAATGCAGCAGAGCCGGGTGAATCCTGTTGTTACCGGTGGTGGCGGCCATCTTCCTGAGGCCACGCGTGCGCAGATGGAGCGCTCTGCTGCCCGGGGCTTCAGGAAAATGGCCGCGGGATGCCGCGCGTGCGCAGATGGGGATCGCGGCGGCCATTTTCCTGAAGCCGAGTTCGCATCTCGGCTTCAGGAAAATGGCCACCACCGGTATCAACAGGATTCACCCGGCTCTGCTGCATTACCGGGCTGCTGCATCACCTCACCGGGGAAAGGGACCCGGCTCACTGCGCCTCCTCATCCCCGCACCTCTGCCACCACACCTCTGCCGCCGCACCTCTGCCGCCGCACCTCTGCCGCCATGGTAAGCCTGCATTGCGACTATTAGACGCACCCCCCATTTTCCCCCCCTTTATTTGGGAGGGAAAAGTGCGTCTTGTAGTCCAAAAAATACGGTAGTTGTTGACCAAGTATGCACACACTGCAGCAGGGATTTTGGCCCACTCCTCCATACAGATCTTCTCTTTCATGTTTCGGGGCTGTCGCTGGGCAACATTGAGTTTCAGCTCCCTCCAAAGATTTTCTATTGGGTTCAGGTCTGGAGACTGGCTAAGCCACTCCAGGAAATTGAAATGCTTCTAACAGAGACACTCTTTAGTTGGCTTGGCTGTGTGTTTCGGGCCATTTTCATGCTGGAAGACCAAGGCACGACTTATCTTTAATGCTCTTGCAGCGCCCCAGAGTCCTGGTCGTTGCAGTACTGACGCTCCGCCGCTAAAGGGAGTGATGGTACGTCTGATGGCACTTAAGGAGTTCACCTGACCAGATATCACAGACACCAATACACTTCACAGTCTGGCCTCCAGGGGGAGCAAAGGGTACTATGTATTAGGCCACTCCTCACAATCTGGTAAAACTGGGGGTTGGATAGGAAGTTAGGCTACTACTTTCACACTAGCGTTTTTTGCAATACGTCGCAATGCGTCGTTTTGGCAAAAAAACGCATCCTGCAAAGATGTCTGCAGGATGCGTTTTTTCCCCATTGACTAACATTAGCGACGCATTGCGACGCATTGACACACGTCGCAACCGTCGTGCGACGGATGCGTCGTGCTTTGGCGGACCGTCGGCACAAAAAAAGCTACATGTAACGTTTTTTTGTGCGACGTGTCTGCTTTTTCCGACCGCGCATGCGCGGCCGGAACTCCGCCCCCACCTCCCCGCACCTCACAATGGGGCTGCGGATGCGCTGGAAAAATGCATCCGCTGCCCCCGTTGTGCGGCGTATACAACGCTAGCGTCGGTAACCTCGGCCTGACACACTGCGACCGAGCCCGACGCTAGTGTGAAAGAAGCCTTAGTGAGAAGCTGACTGGGTTGGAACCAGGCAACATCCTGTGGCAGGGGGTGTTGCAGGGGAAAGATTCAGGGGGGGGTCCCTGTCAGGGGTGGGATCCTGACAGAGGCCTAGCGAACAAGACAGAGCGTTAAGGAGCCGCGCCTGCACTACATTGCGGCGGTATCTCAAGAAAGGACAAGAAGCGAGGTTTATTGTGGAGAGTGAGAAATGAGATCACAGCAAAAAGGAGATAACACCAGTAGGAGAGTAAGTAAGATCGAGGCAGCATCCTACTGAGGCGCGTAGCCGGTGGCCGGAACGCCGAGGAAGTATTGGGCTCCAAGCATTACTTCAAACCAACGGCAGGACAGTTAATTATAGGTTGGCTGTCTCACCTAAATCACCTAAGCAGACATAGGGGGCAACTGTGGGAGAGGGGCGTCACTAGGGTCCCGGAAGAACTCCAGGCCTACCCGTCATACTGGTGCGTCCTAGCCATATCATCTGGGGGACGGAGAAGAACATCAGAACAGATATAAGTTGTGAGAAAGAACATCAGAAGCAGACACAACAGTTGTGAGGACTATCCCGTGGTGCTCAGCAGGGAAGTACTACAACACACAGGCGCTAGAAGGTAGGCACAGATTTCCACCTGCAAAGGGAACTCTGGAGGTGCCTTCGGACCGGCCGGTCTCAGCCAGCCCTGTTAACAGTACTCTGGATTGAGGATTCTGAAGCCCTGTGTCCTCGTTATTCATCGCGACCTGCACCACGCACCATTATCTCATCTTTCATTGGACGCCCCTTAGCAGGGTCACGGACCGGGCCTAACCACCGTGACAACCCCAAGACTGAGACAGAGAGGCCCGGTACCGAGTACCCCGCGGCCCTGCGTCTGGGGGCGCTCCACTCTTACTGAGGGAAGGAGTTTATTGGGCAAAATCTCACGATACATGTCCCCATCCATCCTCCCTTCAACATGGTGCTGTCATCCTGTCCCCTTTGAAGAAAAGCACCTCCAAAGTATGTTTTACCCACAATGATTCACTGTAGGGACAATGTTCTTGGTGTTGTACTCATCCTTCTTCCTACAAACATGGCAAGTGAAGTTGATAGCAAAAAGTTCTATTTTGGTTTCATCTGACCACATGACCTTCTCCCATGCCTCTGTAGCACCCCAGAGTCCTGGTCGTTGCAGTATTGTCGCTCTTCCACCAGGGGGAGTGATGTTACGTCTGATGGTACTAAAGGAGTTCACCTGACCAGGTATCACAGTCACACACTACACTTCACACTCCAGTCCACCAGGGGGAGCAAAGGTTCTATCTACTAGGCCACTCCTCACACACGGGTAAAACTGGTGGGTTGGATAGGAAGTCAGTCAGAAGCTACCAGGGTTCGACCCAGAGAGGACCTGTCAGGCAGACAGGGGGAGCTGCAGGAGGAACATCTGAGATGCAGACAGAGGGTCCCTGTCAGGGGTGGGATCCTGACAGAGGCCAAGCATGAGATAGAACATTACAGAGCTGCGCCTGCATCCTAAGAAAGGACACGAAGCAGAGTATATTGTGGAGAGTGAGAAACGAAGTCACAGCACAAGGAGATAATACCGGGAGGAGTTCTGCCCCGAGATCGGCAGCCTCCTTCTGAGGCGCGTAGCCGGTGGCCGGAAGACCGAGGGAGTAATAGGCTCTACGCATTACTTCAGAGACCGGCAGGACAGTTGATTCCAAGTTGGCTGCCTGACCTTAATACCTATGAAGACACGGAGGCAATTTGTGGGAGAGGGGCGTCTCTAGGGTCCCTATAAAATAGCTCCAGGCCTACCCTGTCATACGGGTTGTCCTATCCATATCATCTGGGGGACAGAGAGAGAGAGAACATCAGAAACATCCATGAAAGTTGTGAGGACTATCCCGTGGTGCTCAGCAGGGAGGTGTAGTGTGTTACTAATGGTAATGTTCGATACTGTGGTCCCGTCTCTCTTCAGGTCATTGACCAGGTCCTCCCGTGTAAATCTGGGCTGATTTCTGTCCTTTCTCAAAATCATCCTTACACCACAAGTCGAGATCTTGCATGGAGCCCCAGACCGAGGAAGATTGAAATCATCTTGTGTTTCTTCCATTTTCTATTAATTGTGCCAACAGTTGTTGCCTTCTTCAATTGCTTGCGTATTGTTCTGTAGCCCATCCCAGCCTTGTGCAGGTCTACAATTTTGTACCTGGTGTCCTTAGACAGCTCTTTTGTCTTGGCCATAGTGGAGAGGTAGGAGTGGGCTTAATTGAATGTGTGGACAGGTGTCTTTACACAGGTAATGAATTCAAATAGGTGCAGTTAATACAGGTGCAGAGTAGGAGGGCTTCTTAAAAAAAACTAACAGGTCTGTGAAAGCCAGAATTCTTGCAGGTTGGTAGGTGATCAAATACTTACTTCATGCAATAAAATGCAATCTAATTATTTAAAAATCATACAATGTGATTTTCTGTTTTTTTTTTTTTTTTTTTAGATACTGTCAGTGTATCAAATACTTATTTTTTTCCACTGTATGACATTTTGATTGCATTTTTTAGGGAAGAAGACAAAAAATAGCAACTCTGTCTTTTCCATTTTTTTTCTCTACTATACATATATTTAAATAATTTTACTTAAATATAACGAAGGAGAAGGAAAGAAGGTGATTTAATTTTTTTTATTTTTCTAAAAACATTTTTTACTGTAAATTTTAGTTCTTCAAGAAGTGAATTGAGTGAGGCAGCACACTTCTGGTCGGAACTTGGCCGGGAGGGTGCATACTTGCGCTTACATACACTTCGTCTCGCCGCCAGCAACAGAGAATCCTCCGATCACACTCTGTGAGCAATGTGAGAATTCACAAGTCTAAAACACTAGGGGGAGCAGCTGCTGAAATTTGCCACGAAAACCTAGAGTACAACTAGCTCACATTATAACTGCAGTAAACTTGGGAAGGATCTGCTCACGTGTGTGACATCTTCCCCCTCCTCCCCTTCTGGGTGTTTGCAAAAAGATAAGAGAGGATGAAGTTTAGGCTCACAGTTTTGTTGGTGACTGCAAAGTGATACTGACAAGTTGACTGTCACCGAGGACGGCCGACAACACCAATACTGTTAGTGCTGCTCACTGTATTATAATCTTTGGTAAGATACATGAAGTGTACCATGTGCGCGATTAGATACACTTAGAGTAATACACGCTGGGATTAGATACAGGGCTACAGGGAGTGCATTATACTATATGGAAACCTATGGGGAGTGCATTATACTGTGTAGAGGCCTATGGACAGTGCATACACTATATGACCCCGCTGCCTCACCACCACTTATTAGTAGTCAGCCAAGGTAAAGCAGACAGGTGGGGGCTTATATTATCAAGGTCCCTGGTTCGTGGGCCTTTCCCAGCCTAAAAATAGCTGCCTGCGGCCTCCCCAGAATTAGCAAATCACATTAGCAGCGCCAATTCTGGTGCTTCCCCTTCGCTCTTCCCGATTGCCCTGGTGCCATGGCAATCGGGGTAATGGTAGTTGGGGTTAATGACAGCTGTGATTTGTCAAAAATCACAGCTGTCATCAAGCCCTGGGGTTAGTAATGGAGATGTGTCTATCAGACAACCCCTTTACTCAAACAATAATGAAAGAAAAACACACAGGCAGAAAAATACATTTTATATAAAAGACTCACTCCCCCACACTGTCCCTTGTTCACCAATTTATTAGAAAACAAAAAGTTTCCACACAGGTCCAACGTAGGTCCATGACGTTCCCATGACGATCCCCGAATCCAGTCTCTTTTAGAATGAAGTTACATAAGCTGTATTGGTAGCCACTGCGGATACTGCTGCGCTGCGCTCAGCGAGACCCGGCGACTGTGATGAGACATGATGCCAGTGACTATACAGCTCATCAGAGTGCACCAAAGTATAATGGTCCCATATAGTGCATCCTGGAATATGCTCCCCCATCCTGGTGTATGTTCACTGTCATGGTATACTGTATGGCCCTCCATCCTGGTATATGCTCACAGTCATGGTATATGTCCCTCCATCCTGGTATATGGCCCTCCATCTTGGTATATGCTCACTGTCATGGTATCTGACCCCCATCCAGTGTATATGGCCCCTCCATCCTGGTATATGGGACTTCCATCCAGGTATATGGCCCTCCATCCTGGTATATGCTCACTGTCATGGTATCTGACCCCCATCCAGTGTATATGGCCCCTCCATCCTGGTATATGGGACTTCCATCCAGGTATATGGCCCTCCATCCTGGTATATGCTCACTGTCATGGTATATGGCCCTCCAACCTGGTATATGGCCCTCCATCCTGGTATATGGCCCTCCATCCTGGTATATGCTCACTGTCATGGTATCTTGACCCCCATCCAGTGTATATGGCCCCTCCATCCTGGTATATGGGACTTCCATCCAGGTATATGGCCCTCCATCCTGGTATATGCTCACTGTCATGGTATATGGCCCTCCATCCTGGTATATGCTCACTGTCATGGTATATGGCCCTCCAACCTGGTATATGGCCCTCCATCCTGGTATATGGCCCTCCATCCTGGTATATGATCACTGTCATGGTATATGGCCCTCCATCCTGGTAAATGCTCACTCTCATGGTATATGGCCCTCCATCCTGGTATATGGCCCTCCATCCTGGTATATGCTCACTGTCATGGTATATGACCCCCATCCTGTGTATATGGCCCCTACATCCTAGTATATGCTCACTGTCATGGTATATGACCCCCATCCTGTGTTTATGGCCACTCCATCTGGTATATGGGACTTCCATCCTGGTATATGGCCCTCCATCCTATGTGCATAGCCCTCATCCTGTTTATATGGCCCCTATCCTGTGTATATAGCCACCATACTGGTATATGGCCCCTCCATACTGGTATATGGCCCCTCCATCCTGGTATATGTTACCCCATCCCGGTACATATTCCCCCATCCTGGTATATGTCCTTCCATCCTGGTATATGTTCCCCCATCCCTGTATATGCCCCCATACTGGTATATGGCCCCATCCTGGTATATGGCCCCCATATATTCAATGCATAGAAAAAAAAAGAATAAACACTTCTACTCACCTTCCTTGCGCTCCCACTCAGCGCTGTGTCTTATTCTGTGTGCTCTGAACATCTGCAGCCTGTACTGTAATACTGACAGGCTATGATCACCGCTCACCTCACCCCGGCCCTCTGCTCCACGGCACCTCCTCCCCCCGCAGGTTCCTGTCATTATATGTACTGACTGAGCAGTGTGTGCGACGACAGGGGGGAAATTGGAGCCTGCAGCACACAGTGCGAGCTACACAAAGATGGCAGCGATCTCCTCCCACAGCTATTACCTGGACAGCCAAGGGGGTGTGCCCAGGTCACAGACCGAAATTGCACATTCAAGTCTATAGGTCACTGAAAAACTCAGACAGCACACTGATGATGAAGCGCCCCGGCAGGGCAGCGGGGAACTCGGTACCGGGTTCGGTCTTAAAGGGGATATCACGGTGGCTGCGTGGCCCTGGGCACCCAATTAAAGGGAAAGGTCTTTAAAGGGATTTGTAATGTCTATTGTTCGTGACGCCGCCTCTGGTATTCGGTCAGTAGGGACCGACGCTGCTTAAAGGGGTCCTCTGAGGTGACGTTGTTGCAGCAAAATGGTAACGCTTCCCACAGGTGAAGCGGGGTCCCCAGGGCTTCCCAAATGTAGGACAAGATGGTGTAAGCTGACGAATAAGTGGAGGACACAGAGTTTGCAGTCTTCTACCTGCTTTACTGATGGTAGCAGTCCTTAGTCCAGGGTACCAGGTGTCGGGTAGCTGTAGTCCGGCCGGCTTGGAGGCAATAGGAGATCCCTCTCCCAGGTGAGGTCCGTAAGCCTTTCCTACTTGCGCCAGATGGCGAGGTCCCTGCGGCTTAAGCTTGCTGACAGGGTCCCCTCTCTCCTGTCCTAAGGCAGATGTCTGTACAACAGGCAGTTTGAGCTGGTTTATAGGATCTCTTAGATGACCCGGCTCCTAGGGTTACTGCTTCACCTCAGATTTGTTACAGGCAATTGACATATAGTCCTATGCCCTCCGGTTCTGTCGCGCGTCCTGGAGAACAACACGACCTCGGGCTCCCGGTACCCGGCTTCTGTGCTCTGGCTCTGAGGGTGTCCTTCTGCTGTTCCCCTCCTGAGCCCTTTCCTCCACTGTGCTTCTTCCCTCTAAGCTCCTTCACAATTCAACTCCTCTCGTTTTCTCTCTTTTCACAGGCTGCAGCTCCCTCGTGGCTGCTGGGCCTCTTCGTGTGCTCCAGACGTCCTTCTCCTCTACTCACTCCTCTACAACTCACTCATTAGCTCCTCCTCCAGACCAGGATACATATAGCTAAGGGACGCTCCCCTGAATCTGGGTTCAGAGCTCCCCCTCCTGGTCTAGAATCGGATGTGTTGAATGTAAGTGCCTTACCTGATAGAAAGAATCCCCCTTGCCTCCAAGCGTGACATCACCCTCCCTGAAGGGAAGGCAACATCACTGCAGCAACCGGTTACCTGGGGTGCTGCACTGACATCCTTGTGCGGTCTGTCACTGTTTGCTAGTGGAAGCTTCAGAAATCACCATCAGATTTTTGTACACAAGAAAAATACAGAAAAATTGTCTCATTTCTCATCTGTATTGTCACCGGTATGCTGTCCGTATGACATCCATTTTTAAACATCCGCATGTCTCACAATTTACAAGATGTGACACAATTTCCTATGTCAGAGAACTGTATCCATAGCATTGGTTGCTATACAGATTCTCCACGTGGGAGCAGATTGCTTCGCACACCCGTACACTTGAATCGCGATTCTCATACGATATGTAAGAGACTCGTGCATGTTGGGATTTTTTTTTTCCGGTGGACATTCAGGCCGCGATTCATCAAAAGCACCATCATCAGAATTCTGACGTAATTCCTAGTTTGTCTAATCAATAATGAGCTGCAGCGGTCCCTACGGCAGAAATCTTATCCGCTCGCTCCGAATCAGGAGCGTCTTACTCCACCTCGCCCCCACGTCAAGAATGGCGAGAAAATGATCGGCCTTGTTGAATCGGGGTCTCGGTACTTGAGAAAAAAACACAGACCACCTGAATAATATCTTCCACAAACAGCACTCATCTCACAAATGGGGATGTGTGAACATAGGCTGATGAAAGTGTGTGCTCCCCGCCTAGGAAACAGGCCGGTAACCCAGGCAACGAGCAGTAAACATGTCTCCCCAGGTACAGCGGACTGTAGTGCAGACTGTCTGTCACACGTCTAGTGCTGCCCCCCAGCGTCCACTAGAGGAATGTCCTGCAAGTGTCGAGGATTCCAGGTAGAAGCTGGAATGGGAGTTACTGAACTAAGCCGTGACGTCAGGGCTCACGTGACAATACCTTTAACCACAAAACTCCCGGCGATAACATTCGGCTAAGTGACCACGCGTACACGTCGTGGCTGCTCCCATTCGCTGAGCTTACGCTGAGGCTCCACCTCCTAAGGGGCGGGGCTTATGGGTAACACATTGGAAATAGTTGTTGTGTGAAGCTGCTGTTATGGCCCATGTGATGTGGGACAGCCAATCAGTGATCGGCAAACGGTGACCCGCAGCGGACTGAGGAGGAAGTTGTTGCAGGACGAGTCCCGGAGAACCGGAGCAATGACCCGTGAGTATCTGTGACTGTGGGGCCGGTCACGTGTCTGCCTCTGCCCTGCAGGTGCAGCTGGAGGATGACTTTATGGTAGGAGAGCGGGAAGGACGGAGCCTGCGGCCTGTGTGTGCCACGTCAACAAGGCCTGGAGCCCGGGAGTTAGCGGGGGTGCACCGTTATCGGCCCCGGTAGTGATCAGTGCAGCAGGGATCACTCCGCGCCGTCCACAGGCCGGGCTGCCTCAGTGCGGGATCTTCCTGGCGAGCGGCTGCGGTTATGTGCCGCATTGTGTGTACGGTGTGTAGGTATAGTGTATGCAGATCCCGTGTCTCAGTGGGTGCACGACTTACCGTACAGCTCCGCCAGCCTATGTTTAACCCCTTCACCCCAAAGCTTCTTCACCTTCCTGACCGGGCCACTGTTTACAATTCTGATCACTGTCCCTTTAAGAGGATATAACTCTGGAACGCTTCAACGGATCCCGGTGATTCTGACATTGTTTTCTCGTGACATATTGTACTTCATGTTAGCGGTAACATGTCTTTGATATGACTTGTGTTTATTTGTATAAAAAAGAAAGAAAAAAAAAATGGAAACTTGGCGAAAACTTTTAATTTTTCTGCCCTTAAATCAGAGCGTTATATCACAACATAGTTAATAAATAACATTTCCCACATGTACACCTTACATCAGCACAAATTTGGAAACATATATATATTTTTTTGTTAGGACATTATAAGGGTTGAAATTGAGCAGTGATTTCTCATTTTTACAACAAAGTTTGCAAAACATTTTTTTAAGGGACCATCTCACATTTGAAGTCACTTTGAGGGGCCGATGTGACAGAAAATACCCAAAAGTGACACCATTCTAAAGCTGCACCCCTCAAGGTGCTCAAGACCACATTCAGGGTATGTGCACACGTTGTGTATTCTCTGTGGATCCGCAGCGTTTTTTGCAGTGCAGAAACGCTGCAGATCCGCAATTGATTTACAGTACAATGTAAATCAAGGAGAAAAAAAAAATTGCTGTGCACACTTTGTGGAAAATCCGCTGCGGAAACGCTGCGGTTTAAAAGAAGTAGCATGTCACTTCTTTTTTGTGAATCTGCAGCGTTTTTGTACCCATTCCATTATAGAAAACCGCAGGGGTAAAAAACGCAGCAAATCCGCAAGAAAACCGCAGCAAAAACGCACAAAAAAACACTGCGGAACCGCACAATAAACCGCAGGTGCATTTTCTGCCAGGAGAGACAGAATCCGCACCAGAAATTCCTAAGCCTAATCCGCAACGTGTGCACACAGCCTCAAGAAGTTTATTAACCCTTCAAGTGCTTCACAGGAATTTTTGGAGTGTGGAAAGAAAAAATAAACATTTACTTTCACAAAGAAATTCCCTCTAGACCTATTTTTTTTTTTTTTTTTAACTTTCACAAGGGTAACAGGAGAAAATGGACCATACAATTTGTTTTGCAATTTGTCCTGACAATGCCAATACCTCACATGTGGGAGAAAACTACTGTTTGGCCGCACGGCAGGGCTCAGAAGGGAAGGAGCGCCATTTGACTTTTTGAATGCAAAATTTGCTGGAACAATTGGCGGACACCATGTCATGTTTGGAGAGCCCCTGATGTGCCTAAACAGTGGAAACCCCCAACAAGTGACACTATTTTGGGAACTAGACCCCTTTCTGGAACTTATCTAGATGTGTATTGAGCACCTTGAACCAGCAGGTGCTTCACAGAAGTTTATAATGTACAGCTGTGAAAATAAAAATAAACGTAATTTTTCCCAGATAAATATTTTTTTTAGCACCAAATTTTGCATTTTTATAGGCGTAACAGGAGAAATTGCTCCATACAATTTGTTGTGCAATTTCTCCTGAGTATGCAGATACCCAATATGTGGGGGAAATCTACTGTTAGGGCGCACAGCAGGGCTTGGAAGGGAAGGAGCGCCATTTGACTTTTTAAATGCAAAATTTGCTGGAAAATTAATGGATGAATGTCACGTTTGGAGAGCCCCTGATGTGCCTAAATAGTGGAAACCACAACAAGTGACACCATTTTGGTAACTATACCCCTTTATGAACTTATCTAGCTGTGTATTGAGTGCCTTGAACCCACAGGTGCTTCACAGAAGTTTATAATGTTAAGCCGTGAAAATAAAAAAAAATCACATTTTTCCAGAAAAATCTTTTTTAGCTACAAATTTTGTATTTTCACAAGGGCAAAAGGAGAAAATGGACCCCAAAGTTTGTTGTGCAATTTATCATAAGTTCACCGATACCCCATATGTGGTTGAAAACTACTTTTGAGGCACAGTGCAGAGCTCACAAGAAAAGTAGCGCCATATTACAGTGCAGATTTTGCTGCACTTGTTGTGGGTGCTATTCTACATTGACAGAGACCCCCTGAGGTGCCAGGACTGCCGAATCCCCTATGAGTGCCCCCATTTTACAAATTACGATAAACATCTCAATGAATTCATCTAGGGGTGCAGTGATTATATTGACACAATAGGTGTATCTCAATCTTTTATACCATTGGGAAGTGAAGAAATAGTAATTTACATTTTTACCACTAAGATTGTGTGGTAGTCCCAAGTTTTACATTTTCACGCTGGGAAACGAATAAAAATGGCACCATAATGTGTCCCACAATTTCTGCTGAATGTAGAAATACCCCATATGTGGCTGTACAGTCCAACTTTGCCATATGGAGTGACTCGGGACGGATGGAGCCCTATTTGCCTCCTGGAGCGCAGATTTTCCTAGAATAGTTTGCTGATTCCATATACAGAGCTCCTAAGTGCTAGAAAAGCAGAATCCCTCCCCCCCCTCAAGTGACCCCATTTTGGAAATTATAACCCTTTGGGAATTTATCTACAGATGTAGTGATGATTTTGACTCCATGGGTGCTTTCCAGAAACTAGCAGCAGTGGATGTTGCGGAGTCAAAATTGCAAACTGCCGTACGCTGTAGTGACCAGTACATTATGCCCAGCTCATGCTTCTGGAGACACACACCTGTAAATTGGGCAATCTCTCATCAGTACAGAAATGCCAAACATGTGGGCGCTGAATGTGGTTTAGGCACACTGGGGATCAGAAGGGAGGGGGTATTTGGTTTTGGGAGCCGAGAATTTGCTGAATTTCTTTTGGGGACCAAGGCGCCATTTAGCTTTTCCAGAGCCTTTGTGCTACCCTTAACGTAGAAGCCCCCCTATATTTCCATTAACAGATGATAGATCTGAGTGAGGACTTGCTTTTTTTGTGGATTGGGTTGAAGCTTTTATTGAGACTGTTTTACATAACGTTTGGAATCCCATTTGTGCGGCGCTCTACGCTGACCACTTGCTTTGGGGTTTTCATCTACCGTATATACTTGAGGATAAGCCCAGATTTTCAGCCCTTTTTTTTTTTTTTTTTGGCTGAAAGTGCCCCTCTCGGCTTACACTCAAGTCATTGTCCCAGGGGAAGCAGAGAGGGGCACTTTCAGCCAAAAAAAAAAAAAAAGGGCTGAAAATCTGGGCTTATACTCGAGTCATTGTCCCAGGGGGTTGGTGGGGAAGGGGGAGTGGCGACTGTGACATCATACTCACCCCCACCTGACGCGTCTCTGCATGTCCCTGCTTCTCAGATGGTCTCTGGCGCCGGCAATTCTTCCTGTGCTGAGCGGTCACGTGGTACCGCTCATTAAAGTAATGAATATGGACGCGACTCCACTCCCATAGGCCTGGAGCACATATTCATTACTTTAATGAGCGGTACCACGTGACCGCTGAACACAGGAACTAGGGACTTGCAGAGACTGTGCCAGGAGGGGGTGAGTATGATGGGGAGGGTGAGCCATGCGATGATATTCACCCGTTCCACCGCCGGGCTGTGTCTTCCGCGTCCTCTGGCTGTGACGTTCAGGTCAAAGGGTGCCATGACGTGTTTAGTGCGTGCCCTCTGCCTGAACAGTCACTGCAGAGAGCCGGAAGACACAGCGGCGTGCGGCAGTGGAACGGGGACAGGTGAATATCGCAAGTGCCAGGGGCCTGAGCCAGCAGCGACTCCGGCACCTGGCCACCATAGCGTGCCGGTGTCACCGCCTGCTCAGGACATCGGCACTCAGCGCCCAGCTATGAGAGGTGAGTATTTACAGCATATGGGGCATATTATTCTATGGAGCATCTTAGGCTACTTTCACACATCAGGTTTTCGCTGTCAGGCTAAATCCAGCTAAATTTTAAAAAAACGGATGCGGCGAATGTTGCTGTCGCATCAGTTTTTTTTTTTTCCCATAGACTTGTATTAGTGCCGGATTGCGCCGGATGACATTGCGTTTTGTCCATTTTTCGCCAGATCCAACAAATCTGCCGTTTCTGGAAAAAACATCCATAGCAACGTTTTTTGTCTCCGAAGAAGAGATTCTGGTTTTTTAAACTGAGCATGCTCCAAAATTTTTTTTTTATCCAATTATCTAGGTATGCTAGCCGGATCCGTCGAAAAAACGGATCCGTCACATCAGTTTTTCACAATCTGCGCCGGATCCGTTTTTTCCAACATTCGCCGGATTGTGCCTGATGCAAAAAACCTGATGTGTGAAAGTAGCCTTATGGGGCCATCAACTTTTATGAAGCATTATAAGGGGCATATTATTCTATGGAGCATCCTACGGGCCATCATTTACCTTTGTGCAGCATTTTATGGGGCATATTTTAATATAGAGCATCTTATTGGGCCATTATTAACCTTTTATGCAGCATTATATGGGGCGTATTTTGTATGGAGCATCTTATGGGGCCCATCATGAACTGTATGGAGCATTATATGGGGCTCCTGATTCAATATGGATATTCAAAAACACTTAACCTACTGATGTCTCAATTAATTTTACTGTTATTGGTATCTATTTTTATTTTTGAAATTTACCGGTAGCTGCTGTATTTTCCACCCTACGCTTGGGGTATGTGCACACGTTGCAGTTTTTACCGTGGAACCGCAGCGTTTCTGCAGCTGCGGGTCCGCAGCAGTTTCCATTGCGTCTACAGTTACATGTAAACCTATGGGAACCGCAGTCCGCTGTACATATGCTGCAGGAAAAACCGCCAGAAACGCAGCGGTTTACATTCCGCAGCATGTCACTACTTTTGTGCAGAATCGCGGAGATTCTGCACACATAGGAATGCATTGATCCGCTTACTTCCCGCATGGGGCTATGCCCACGATGCGGGAAGTAAGCGGATCATGTGTGGATGGTACCCGGGGTGGAGGAGAGGAGACTCTCCTCCAGGCCCTGGGAACCATATTTGTGTAAAAAAAAAAAAAAAAAAAAATGATATACTCACCTCTCAGCGCTGCACGCGGCCGTCCGGTCTCAGGGTTGCTGTGCGAGTAGGGCCTGCGATGACGTCGCGGTCACATGACCGTGACGTCACGAAGGTCCTTCTCGCACAGCATCTTTGGAACCGGACCGCCGCGTGCAGCGCCGAGGAGATCGGGACGTCAGAGGGTGAGTATAACCATTTTTTTAATTATTTTTAACATTACTATTGATGCTGCATATTACTGCATATGCAGCATCAATAGTATAGGAGTGAAACCGCCGAACAAACCACGATAAATCTGCAGGGATAACCACAGCGGTTTTGCCATGCAGATTTATCAAATCCGCTGCGGGAGAACCCGCAGAGGACCCTCCCTACGTGTGCACATAGCCTTATACTTGAGTCAATAAGTTTTCCCATTTTTTTTGTGGCAAAATTAGGGGTCTCGGCTTATACTCGGGTCGGCTTATACTCGAGTATATACGGTAAATCTGAGTGAATGACAGATGAAACGCACCGAGGGATCCATTTACTATAATGAGCCAGCAGATTTACTCTGGACTCCATCTGGCCCCTGTTCAGCGGTGTCCTTCTTTTCAGAAGTGCACAAAACTGTGGCCGACGCCACTTTTATGCAATCCTAAAAAAACGGACACCGCCGGATCAGAGGTTCTATCGCGTCCACAGTACCTCCATCTGCCTCATTATAGGGAATCTTCTTTCTGAATCACGTATTTCAGAGATTTACACGGAAACCCCGGTGTAAGCACTCAGCGCAGAGCACAGGATAAATGTTCACCAAGCCTTACTGCAATCTTTGGGAGTCAGAATGAAAAAATCAACAGCATGTGAATAATTGGTTTTATTCATTTTTTTACTCTGTTCCTCGTGCGGTATAAGTGATTAGGCGACTTTATTCTTTAGGTCGGTGCAATATCAGATTTATATCGGGTTTTTGTGTTTGGCTGCTGTCGCACACAGAAAGACGCTTTTTATTTTGAAAACTAGTTTTTGCATCACCATATTTTGAGGGCTGGGGATCCCCATGGAGACCATCAGGACAACGCGATTGCATTGTGTTGTCCTGATATAAGTGTGCAGGGAGGCCCCTCCCTGCGCGATGCCCCTCTGTCGCTGTCACTACAGAGGGGTTAAAGGCATTGCTGTGGGGAGTCAGCTGTCACATACAGCTGACACCCGCACCCGATCGCTGCAGCATGATTCCGTGCGATCGGTGCGCCATACTAGTACTGCGGTTTGCAGGAGCGCGTCTCCCGCAGAGCAGTACTAGTACAGCGCATGTCGGGAAGGGGTTAAAGGGATTTCCCATCCCTGGTTTAAGAACCAATAAATACCCCCTTACTGATTTCCCTCTGCCCCCATCTCCTAATTTCTGGGTTCAGGATCAGTAAATTAGGATTTTGTTTTTATTTTAAAGGGAACCTGTCGGTAGGATTGTGCACAGTAACCTACAGACAGTGTCAGGTCGGCGTCCGTTATACTTAATAAAATGATACCTTGGTTGATGAAATCCGTCTTGTGGTTGTTGTTTAATCTTTATTTTTAGTTTGTAGTTAATGAGAATCTCATGCCCTAAAGCGGGGCTAGTGTATGTGGTGCTCTGATTATATATTCATAATGCAGACTGCTGACAGGTCACTGATCCCTCACTGAGTTGCACCCTAGTTTGCATAAAGAAAACTAGCACATACTGAATAAAAAAAAACAAAAAAAACCTTATGCAGGCAGGTGTCAGCCATGGCCCCTGCGCTGCAGCATAATCGCATGTTTACTGTGCATTTAATCCCTTTTGCTTATTTAATTGAGCACAGAGGCGTAGCTAGGGTTTTGGTTCTGGGGGGGCGAAACTTCTGAGTGGGCCCCTAACCAGGTAAACTTCATTACAATTGGGTGACGCACCCTAATAGCGGAGGAGAACCTCAGTAGATGACCGCACTGTTACTGAAGATAATCTCTATATAAAAACCAAGATATTACTGCCATATGGTCAGTGGTAGATACCAGCCATACACAACATATAAGAGATCACAGCAAAGTTACAGATAATGACTTACTGTTGACTTCCTTTCTGATGGAATTGTTCACTATTCTCGTCTTTTCCATCTGGCCCAGACCGTCATGACAACTTCTTCCAGCAATGACTCACCTGCAGAGAATACAACAAAGACACATTTCACTTCTCACATTCCAGCCATCACCAACTATTCCCAACCTGCACAAACTCCTCATCCTGCTGATACCCCAAATACTGAGTCGCTGCAGCCGTATGTCCCCATTACTGCACCTGATACCCCAATACTGAGCCGCTGCTGTCGTATGTGTCCCTATTACTGCACCTGATACCCCAATACTGAGCCGCTGCTGCCGTATGTCCCTATTACTGCACCTGCCGTGTGGTTCTCTGTGCTTTCTAAATTCTAAAGCACCCCTCTATAATATAGTAATGCCGGGTGCAAGTGCCCTAGAAAACATTGCCCACATTTTGCCCCCTAGACCCCTAGAAAGTAATATTGCCCTGTGTGCCCCTTTGATAGTCACAGTAACCTGAGTTCCCCTATAACAATAAGTGCCCACTTCACATTGAATAATGTTCCGAGTCTGCCCCCCATCCAGCTTCCCTATACACAGTATGATGCTCTCTTATGGATACCATGGTGGCTCCTCACTATAATGCACACCCACACAGTATACTGACCCTTTAGTAGCCCCCAAACTGTTTGATGGCTCCAGCACTGTATGATGGCCTCTTCACTGTAATCCCCACACTGTACGATGGCCCCCTCACTGTAATCCCCACACTGTACGATGGCCCACTAGATGGCCTCCATATAGTATAATGCACTCCAGATAGGCAGACTACATAGCACAAGGCAGCACCCCATAAGCAGACTCTAGTATAAGGCAGCACCCCATAGTATAAGAGAGCACTCCTATAGGCAGACCCTGTAGTATAAGGCAGTACCCCCATAGGCAGACCCTGCAGTATAAGACAGTACCCCCATAGGCAGACCCTGTAGCATATGTCTGTACCCCCATAGGCAGACCCTGTAGCATAAGTCAGTACCCCCATAGGCAGACCCTGTAGCATAAGGCAGTACCCCCATAGGAAGACCTTGTAGTATAAGGCAGCCCCCAGAAAAATAAATAAATACTCACCTCTTTCTCCTTGTTCTAGCGGTTCTCCCGCTCGTCTCCTGATAGCGGGCGCCGGGTGGTGACGTTACCGCGCCCAGTGTCGGTGACGTCAGATGCTGACAGGGGTGATGGGAGAAGGAGCGCTGCGTGCTCCTTCCCTCATCAGTGCGGTCAGCTGTAGCGGCTAAATGCCGATACAACTGACCTTGCGGTGACGGGTGGGGACCCACTGCTGCCACTGGGCCCCCCCACCTGCTCAGCGGCCCAATAGCGGCCGTGCGACAGAATAGGGAGATTGATTCTCCCTGCTCTGCCCCAGAATGTAACTGTATCAGCGCGCTGCGCGCACTGATACAGTTACAGTAGCGTAGCTCCAGGTGGGCCCGGGGAGCTCGCACCCTCTGCCCCCGCAGTAGCTACACTACTGTTGAGAGAGGAATAAAGAAGGGAAAAAAAAAAAGTTCATTTGAAAATGGCACCTGTGCAGTAACAGCTATCGGTTTATATAGAGATCCGATAGCTGCTATTGCGCAGGCGCCATCTTGCTGTAGAAGAAAAAAAGTCCTCCACTTAAATAAGCAAAAGGGATTAAGTGCACAGTAAGCATCAATTATGCTGCAGCACAGGGGCCACGACCTGCACCTGCCTGCAGAAACGTTAGTTTTTCAGTGTGTACAGATATGCATTATATAAACTAGGGGGCAGGTCAGTGAGGGATCAGTGACCTGTCAGCGGTCTGCATTATTAATACCTATGCAGAGCACCACATGAAGACCCCCTAAACAGGCCGCCCAGGAGCAGGAGCATATCATTAACTCAAAACTGAAAATAAAGATTAAACAACAACCACAAGACGGATTTCATCAACCAAGGTATCATTGTAATCAGAATAATGGTGCCGACCTGACACTATCTGTAGGTTACTGTGCACAATCCTACTGACAGGTTCAATGTAAGTGAATAAATTGCAATTTTTGTGTTAGTAATCAGTCAATATGAACATTTTTATTTAAAACATGAACTACAAAAATATATAACTTTTTCCCTTATGCACTGTGGACTGCCATTTTTAGTTGCTGGTATGTAAAGTGGCAGCGCACAACCCTTACGGGAAATCCGTCAGCCCCTCGAGATGGCAGACTGCAGTTTGTGTGACTTTATTTCCTATGCTGTGGCCACATCAACTGTGCACACCACTTGTCATGTGCTCTCTGTGGGGGGAGCCAGGCACTTTTCTGCAATTTCCCCTCATAGCCGCTGAAAGCAGGCCCGAGCACCAGCAGTTGTGTGGACAGGTCCGGGCAGCTACCATTGTACTATTAGGCCTCTTTCACATTTCTGTCTTTCAGCTCCCATCACAATACGTCATTTTTTGAGAATGCAGGATCCTGCATTTTCTCATAGACTTGTATTAGTGATGGATTGTGATGGATGGCCATCCGTTTCATCCGTCGTGCACTGGATCCTGCGTAAAAAAAAAAAAAAGGTCCGTCGTGCAGAGAAAGCGTTCAGAGGAACGTTTTTTTCTGCACGTCGGAAAATCGGTCAGCGACGCATCCTGCGGTGCCCAACACTGGCTACAATGGAAGCCTATGGGCGCAGGATGCGTCGCTGCCTGTGAAAAGCAGGAAACCAGCGGCGGGTCCCGCCTTTTCAAGCTGAGCATGCATGGAAGAATTTCCCGTCTTGTTAAAAATAATAAAAAAAAAAAAAATAGTCACAATATTGTCACCTACCGTCGTTCCCGCGCAGCGTCACCGATGTTCCCAGCATATTCATAAAAAAGGAACAGCACAACACTTCTACTTATCTCTGGGTGCAAATCCTCCAAGTAACCTGTCCACTGGTTAACCAAAGTCCATAAAGTTCAAAAAAGAAGGCAGCACTCCATTTTTATTAATAAATGTGCAGGATTTAATCAGACCCACATGTCTGATTAAAAGACATGTGGAGATCAATAGATATAAGTCTCATACATATAAAATATATTAGTGCATATTAGCCAAATTAAAAGAACAAGATAAGACAATAATACAATATAACAAAATGCCTTTATTAAAATTAAATAGTGGGCAAAAATTGGCAGCTACAAAAGTGTGCCTGTAACCGGAGGTAGATATATATTAAAAAGATACATATACATAAATGTATCAAGATATACAGCAGAATGGCAATAATACAACGGACTCAGAGAAGGCTAGGTAAGTAAGACACACCCATAAATAGATCTCCGGTTCCTCCTGTACACCACCCCCTGACGAAGGACACAGTCCGAAACGCGCGTCGGGGTGTGCTGTACCTGGAGGAACGGACCGCTTTAGGAGGAGGTAATTTCTTTATCTCTTTATTCATTTTTGCTCAGTCCTACCTTGTGCTCAGTATATGTGTTTCTGGCACGATTACCACCATCCGCATGCGATATATATATATATATATATATATATATATATATATATATATATATATATATATATATATATATATATATATATATATACTCTTTGTACACATGTATTGATATTTCTGCCTATAAATAGGCTTTACATCATTTTTGCCTATAATACAGGCCTCACATTCTCTTTTGCGCACTTTACTTGCAATTTTTGCACATATACATTTTCTTTTTATTATTTTTATATGCACGTTTGTCCTGCCCCTTTTTTTCACCACTGTTTTACATAGAGTGCAATATATATATATATATATATATATATATATATATATATATATATATATATATATATATATATATAATATATATATATATATATATATATATATAATATATTTTGTTTTTTATGTATCCATTGATACAATTCCGTGTGCTTCGTGGTTTGAGCAATTGAATCTTATATTTTTTCTATACTTACCTAGCCTTCTCTGAGTCCGTTGCCGGTAGTTGAGAATACTGTGTTTTTGTTTTTTTTGTAACCTGGTTTGTGTTGTGTATGCGTTTTCACAGCAGAAAACCGCTGCGAAGACTCATACACAACAGGTGCACATAGGCTCGATGGGTCCGTCAGAAAGACGGGCGCAGTGCACACGTTTTCCACAATCTGCACAGGATCCGTCATTTCAACGTCTTGACAGATCCTGTGCAGATTTGGAAGACGGAAGTGTGAAAGAAGCCTTAATGGCAGGCTTCCTACCTGTTCTCACTGCTGTAGTAAATCGCCAATGCAGCCAACATGCTGGACCTCCTGTCGCCGCTTATAGTTGTCAGATCTGAGAAGTCAAAGCATCATGGCTGCTCTGCACTTTAAACACTGTCTGAGCTCTACTATGTCAGTGTAGCTGCTGCATCCACCGGGTGCCACAGAGGAGATGACTTTGTCACCAGCTACTGCTCTCTGCACGTCTACCGTAATTACAGTGTACAGGGCGCAGTAACCAGCGACAGTCCTGTCTTCTACTCATGCGCTTTACTAGTTACGCCGACCTAGCACAGCCCAGTCGCTCTTCTGTGTGCAGGGCCGCCGCGATGATTTGTGTGCTGCACTCTGCAGTAAATATAAAGACTAAGAAATATAGAATTCAAATCCAAACAGTAAGTCCAGAGATTAGAGGAGAGAATGGCTGTAGGTGATTGCGTGTCTCTCAGGAAAATTAGGCTATTCTGGGGCCTTTTTTTAAATTTATTTTTTTTAATCCCTACATGTTGCATTCTTCTTATGGTTGGTCGGCGTCATGCAGCGAAAGTACGCTCCCCCAGTATACAATCTCTAATTCCCCCTTGGGCTTATCCTAAATTATAACTTAAAATTTACAAGCACATAGCTCAACAACAGATAGGAAAAATTAAAAAACAGAACCACGTACTATTCAGCTCCTCAGACCCTATTCCATGATGTGGTCAGTTTGACATACTCAAACTGGTGAAAGTTCGTCTTTAAAGGGGCGGTCCAAAACGAACATTGATTTTAATCTTAGACTATTACCTTTAATAGCTTTTCTAATATACTTTAATTGAAAAGTTCCTATTGTTCCCTCTCTACCTACTTTATATTTTTTACCTACTTCTAGTTTGACATTTTGTGTACTCCCAGTGCATGCTTGGATACTCAAATGAGACCTCCTCAGGGGGCAGAGGCTGCGATTACTGTCACAGCCCCTGACCAACGCGTCATGAGTGACATCCATTTCAGGGACTGTGCTAGTCCTTTCTTTATTTGGCAGGTGCCGGTTGTCAATTCCAGCGTATGCTCAGTACGAGCTTTGTTATTGTGCAATATTTCTTTCATTTCGCCACGTACAGTGCACTTTATTACTGGGTTGTCATTTCTCATCAGAGCCGGCAAGGAAGCGCATTGTCACTGTGCATTGAAAGTAATCTAGCACAGTGACAAGGGAGCTTTATGTTTCACCCTTGTATCAATTTTTTTTAATTATTAATCAGCAAATGTTACAGTTTGGGAAGAATAAGGGAAGGGGATACTCACAGAGTTGCAGTTGCAGGGCGAACATTATATTGTAAAACAGCCATCATATACAGGTAAGTTAAGGTACCGTCACACTTAGCGACGCTGCAGCGATACAGACAACGATCCCGATCGCTGCAGCGTCGCTGTTTGGTCGTTGGAGAGCTGTCACACAGACAGCTCTCCAGCGACCAACGATGCCGAAGTCCCCGGGTAACCAGGGTAAACATCGGGTTACTAAGCGCAGGGCCGCGCTTAGTAACCCGATGTTTACCCTGGTTACCAGCGTAAAAGTAAAAAAAAACAAACACTACATACTTACCTTCCGCTGTCTGTCCCCCGGCGTTCTGCTTCTCTGCACTGTGTAAGCACAGCGGCTGGAAAGCAGAGCGGTGACGTCACCGCTGTGCTCTGCTTTCCGACTGGCACTTACACAGTGCAGAGAAGCACAGCGCCGGGGGACAGACAGCGGAATGTAAGTATGTAGTGTTTTTTTTTTTTTTTTTACTTTTACGCTGGTAACCAAAGTAAATATCGGGTTACTAAGCGCGGCCCTGCGCTTAGTAACCCGATGTTTACCCTGGTTACCAGTGAAGACATCGCTGGATCGGTGTCACACACACCGATCCAGCAATGTCTGCGGGAGATCCAGCGACGAAATAAGGTGCTGGCCTCCTAGCTCCGACCAACGACATCACAGCAGGATCCAGATCGCTGCTGCGTGTCAAACTCAACGATATCGCTATCCAGGACGCTGCAACGTCACGGATCGCTAGCGATATCGTTGTTAAGTTGTTCAGTGTGAAGGTACCTTTACACTGGTGTAACATATGTTAATAGAGATAAAGCAGTCTTATTTTGATATATTCAAAATTAAAGATATGACAAACGAACATAAATTAAGATGAATATAATGTCAAAAGATAGAACAATGTGTTCAAAAATAATATACCGGTATATAATATACGGGGTGGGCCATTTATATAGATACACCTAAATAAAATGGGAATGGTTGGTAATATCAACTTCCTGTTTGAGGCACATTAGTATATGGGAGGGGGAAAACTTTTCAAGATGGGTGGTGACGATGGCAGCCGTTTTGAAGTCGGCCGTTTTGGATCCAACTTTATTTTTTCCAATGGGAAAAGGGTCATGTGACACATCTAACTTATTAAGAATTTCACAAGAAAAACAATGGTGTGCTTGGATTTAATGTAACTTCATTATTTCATGAGTTATTTACAAGTTTATGACCACTTATAAAATGTGTTCAAAGTGTTGCCCATTGTGCTGGATTAGTAATGCAACCTTCTTCTCCAACTCTTGACACACTGATAGCAACACCGCAGAAGGAATGCTAGCACAGGCTCCCAGTATCCGTTGTTTCAGATGCTAGGGTCATCTGAAGGCAATGGTCTATGCTGTGAAGATACGAGATGTGCAGCATCTGAAACAACGGATACTGGAAGCCTGTGCTAGCATTTCTCCTGTGGTGTTGCTATCAGTGTGTCAAGAGTTGGAGAAGAAGGTTGCATTACTAATCCAGCACAATGGGCAACACTTTGAACACATTTTATAAGTGGTGATAAACTTGTAAATAACTCATGAAAGAATAAAGTTACGTTAAAACCAATCACACCATTGTTTTTCTTGTGACACATGAAACTTATTGGGAATTTCACATGACCCTTTTCCCATTGGAAAAAATAAAAGTTGGATCCAAAATGGCCGCCATGGTCACCACCCATCGAAAAGTTTCCCCCTCCCATATACTAATGTGCCACACACAGGAAGTTGATATCACCGACCATTCCCATTTTTAGATGTATCTATATAAATGGCCCACCCTGTAGATCACTCCAAAAAAAATATATAGATAGAATAAAGTGTCATAAAGCGATTAGTGCATCAAATAAGACACTGCAAGTATCACTATATACAACAGAGCATATTCAGTATGACCATATAGGAAAAAATCCTAACTAACTATTCAAAATAGCAGGACTAATACATTAATAACATAGTACACAAAAATGCGGAGACAGAAAGATGGCAAACCATAATCAAATGATAAATACTAAGGCTACTTTCACACATCAGGGTTTTGCTGTCAGGCACAGTCCGGCGAATTTTGAAAAAAAAGAAAGGATCCGTTTTTCTCAGAGTTGTATTAGCGCCGGATTGCGCCCGATGGCCACACGTTTCATCCGTTTTTTGCCGGATCCGTCAAAAAAAAGCTGTTTCTGGCAGATGGGGAAAACGTACAGAGGATCTTTTTTTTTTTTTTTTTTTTTTTTTTCTGTCTTGCAAAAAAAAGTCCAGCGACTGATCCAGCGAAAAACGTATGAAACTGAGATGTGAAATGATGAATCCGGCCTCCGAATCCGGTTTTTCATGCATTTCTCTATTCCAGTCATGCACACATTTTCTTTCTCTCTCTCTCCCTCATTAATAAAAAAACCAAAAACGGATCAGTTCCATCAGTTTTTCACCATTTGCAACGGATCCGTTTTTTCAAAAATTCGCTGAATCCTGCCTGATGGGGGGGGAAAACTGAAAGTAGCCTAACCCACACGTGCCCGACGTGCAACGGCACAGCTGAAAAAAATTATATATATATATATATATATATATATATATATATATATATATATATATATATATATATATATATATATATATATATTCTCTTTGAACACCATGTTCTATCTTTTGACATTATATTCATCTTAAGTAATTTTGTTTTTAGTCATGTCTTAAATTTTGGATAATAAATCGTATAATATAAGACTGCTTTATCTCTATTAACATGTTTCGCCAGTGTAACTTACCTGTATATGATGGCTGTTTTACAATATTATGTCAGCCCCCTGTGACTTCAACTCTGTGAGGATCCTCTTCCCTTATTCTTTCCAAACTGTTTTTAACATTTTCTGTTTATAATTAAAAAATTGTATTAAATCTGAAATAAATTTTGGCTGTTCATCATAACTACCGTATAGGTTTTAATGGGTACACCACAACCGGTTACTTGATTTCTTTGTGTTTTTAAAATAATAAAATAGTAATAATAAAATAATAGCACCTATACTATGCACTTTTGACTATACAAAAAAGGCACTTTGCCCAGTATTACTACCATCCATTTATTTTCTTTGTATAGTCATTTCTACTGAGAATTGTTCATTCATGTGTATGTGATTTATGGAACCACTTAGGTTTAGGCAACTTTATATGAAATTCATAACTGGTTGTCAGTTTCTTTCCTGCCTCTTATTCAGTCTGACATGAAGCATCCATTTTATCCACTTTTGTATGTAGAAATAAAATTGCTGATTATTGTATACACTCCTTTTCCCCTTTCTCTCTGTTTTTTTGGGGGGTATGTTGGGTATATCTTGATACGGAGTGTGACCTTTGTTGTTAAGTTTGTCTATGGACTAATGTATGCTAATTTTTGCACTGGCAGATACTGTCAGTGAAAAAAAAGTCATGCATCCGCACTGCCCCATTGAATAACATTGATGCAAGTGCTATCTGACAAAAAAATCGCAAAGCACTCGTCTGATGTATATGCTGGTGTGAGCGAGCCCTTACACATGCAGCTTCAATTCATCTGTGGGAACAAAAACTATTAGGCATATTTGCCCTGATATCTGCCAAAATTAGCAGTTTTGGTCAACTTACTTGTGTATAGACACTAGTGATGAGCGAGTGTGCTCGGATAAAGTGTTATCTTAGTATGCTCGTGTGCTAATAGTATTCGAGGACGCCGACGATTACCTAACAAATAGGCAATCCCTGCAAGTGTTGCAGCTGTCGAATAGCCCGGAGACATGCAGCCACGGCGACTCGAACATAGTATTCGAGCACACTGAATATACTCTATTAGCGCATGAGCATGCTTGAATAACTTCTGAGCATGCTCGCTCATCACTAATAGGCAGCAAAACATATAGCAAATGTGCTCTGTACAGATAGTTGCATGCAATAATTAAAGCTTTAACTTTTTTTTTTTTTTTCTTCTAAGAGCCCTGCCATTTCTATTTTATCACAAATGCCAAGTAAAAGTTTTTATCACTGACCCATCTTGTGATGTAATACATTTAATTCTGCAGGTGGAAACCAGCGTGAACTTGCCCGAGCAAAAAATATGAAAAAAAATCCAGACAAGGGGAAAAAGCAAGATGATGGCTTATCTGCTGCTGCACGAAAGCAGAGGTAATGTGGATGGGTTGCATTTGTGTCTTTTGTGAATTATTTAGCATTGTAACACTGCAGATGTCTCTAGTTAAACCTTTGGTGCAGAATCACTTCCTACCCCCTTTGTTATAAAATATGCGTAACGTTTTTCATGATTATTTCCTCCTTTAAAGGGACATTACCATCACGGACACTGGTCTCACATCCGTAGGATAGGCCATAAATTCTCTAACCATGCTATCATAGAATTTTGGATAACTAGAGGAGAAATACCTATGAAGACTTAGCCTTCAAAGTTGGATTTCAGATTTTAAGGGACTCAAAGGATGAGAAGTATCCAATGGCTGGATATCCAAGAAGGATGGGAAATTTTGAAAAATGAGATTCTCAAAGCACAATCGTTACTCTTCCCTCTTTTAGGAAATTTTAGGAAACATTTATGGAACTTAAACATTTCTTCCTTTTTAGCATGTGTTTATCAAATGGAACGAGATAGCATTATATTCTTCTTTAGATATGCCTGTCTGCAGAACCTGCTGGGCATGCATCAGGTTATTTAAAGCTGATAATGAATCGAGGCTTGCAAAAGGTGTCAAAAGCAATCAGAGAATTTTGGGGGTATGTCAAAAGTAAAAAAAAAAAAAAAAAAAAAAAAAAAAAGTCAAAGATTCTATATGATTTTTACAGAATGAAAATGGTAAAGTGGTAAAAAATTATGTTGAGAAGACCGAACATTTAAATTTCTATTTTGCATGTTTTCTCTCAGAAAGTAAATGTAACATCAACTGATCTTCACTGTACAATTGAATGAATAGAAGAACCCACACTATCTATAAATCGAGAAATGGTGAAGGAACACTTGGCTAACATAAATGAACTGGTGACTGCCAGGTCCTGATGAATTACATCCTAGGGTACTGAAGGAGATTGCAGAAGAATTTTTTGAACCACTCTCCATAATCTTTGAAAATTCTTGGAGAACAGGAGAAGTCCCATAAGACTGGAGATGAGCGAATGTTGTCCCTATCTTCAAAAAGGGGAAGAAGGTGGACCCAGGGAACTATAGGCCATTGAGCTTTACCTCTATACCAGGGAAGATCTTTGAACAAATTATTAAACATGTATGCAAGTACCTGGGTGAGAATGAATTAACGAGAGCCAGCATAAGTTTGTACATCTATAATATAACGCTGGGAGCGTCACTCTGTCCGAAGCCTTTATAGACTGCGCAAGCGCCGGCGCAGTCTGGACCCCACAGAGCGACGCTCCCAGGAGATCGCGGTGTGCGTAAGCACTGAACGCACACCGCGATCTCCAACGGAGAAGCAGGGACGAGCCAGGAGGGTGAGTATATTTACTTGTCCTCCGTTCCACCGATGCGTGCTACTCCGTCCTCCACCTCCTCCTCTGCCTGTGACGTTCAGTTCAGAGGGCGCGATGACGCGCTTAATGTGCGCCGCCCTCTGACGGAACAGTCACAGGCAGAGGACCCCGGAAGACAGAGAGGCGCGCAGCAGTGGAATGGAACGGGGGACAGGTAAATATAGCAAGTACCGGGGGCCTGAGCTAGCGGCGACTCCGGCACCTGACCCCCACAACGCGCTGGTGTCCCCGCTTGCTCAGGCGCCCAGCACAGCCACGCACAGCCGCCCGCACTCACCGCCGCCACGCACAGCCGCCCGCACGCACAGCCGCCCGCACTCACCGCCGCAGTGGGGGCACACACATGACAGGATGGGGGTGCAGGATGGGAGCACATGACAGAATGGGAGCAGCACATGACAGAATGGGGGCACAGAATGGGAGCAGCACATGACAGAATGGGGGCACAGGATGGGAGCAGCACATGACAGGATGGGGGCGCAGGATGGAACAGCACATGACAGGATGGGGGCGCAGGATGGAACAGCACATGACAGGATGGGGGCGCAGGATGGAACAGCACATGACAGGATGGGGGCACAGGATGGGGGCGCAGGATGGAACAGCACATGACAGGATGGGGGCGCAGGATGGAACAGCACATGACAGGATGGGGGCGCAGGATGGAACAGCACATGACAGGATGGGGGTGCAGGATGGAACAGCACATGACAGGATGGGGGCGCAGGATGGAACAGCACATGACAGGATGGGGGCGCAGGATGAGAGCACATGACAGGATGGGGATGCAGGATGGAGCAGCACATGACAGGATGGGAGAGCAAGATGGGAGCAGCACATACCAGGATGGAGACCATATACCAATATAAATGCTCGCCACCCGGGCGTAGAACGGGTTCAATAGCTAGTAAGTTATATCAGACCAAGACTAACTTAGTTTCCTTCTATGACAGAATCACTGACTGGGTGGATCAGGGAAACGCAGTAGATATGGTATATCTTGACTTCAGTCAGTATATTTGACAAACTATCTCATGCTATCCTTATTGAAAAAATGTCCAATTAGGGGATTGACAAGGTAACTGTTAGGTGGATTCATAACTGGCTCAGTGATCGGACCCAAAGAGTGGTCATAAATGGTTGCACATCCAGTTGGAAGAATGTCTCTGGAGTACCACAAGGCTCTGTCCTGAACCCTGTGTTGTTCAACATCTTTATCAGTTATTTAGATTAAGGAATTGTGGGTAAACTGATTAAATTTGCTTATGAAACAAAGCTTGGAGGGAGCTAATACTAGAGAAGAGAGAGAGAGAAGATACAAAAAGATGTCAATAAATAGGAACTGTGGGCAGTAACGAACATCTACATCCTACATCTGGGCAAGAAAAATGAAAAAAAGCACATGCAGAATGGGAGGAATAGGGCTAAACAGCACATGTGGAAAAGACTTGGGTATACTAATAGATCAGACTGCACATGAGTCAACAGTGTGATGCAGAAGCAAAGAGGAAAAACGCAGTTCTTGGATGTATTAAGAGAAGCATAGAGTCGAGATCACGTGAAGTAATTATCCGCCTCTACTCCTCTTGATCAGACCTCATCTGGAATACTGTGTCCAGTTCTGGGCACCACATTTTAAAAAAACAAACTAGAGCAAGTTCAGAGTAGAGCTACCAGGATGGTGAGCGGACTGCAAAGTGTGTCCTACGAGGAATGGTTAAAGGATCTGGGAATTTTTAGCTTGCAAAAAATAAGGCTAAGAGGAGACTTAACAGCTGTCTACAACTGTCTACAAATATCTGAAGGGATGTCCGTATAGAGGGATCATCCTTATTCACATTTGTGCATGGAAACACAAGAAGCAATGGAATGAAATTGAAAGGGAGAAGATACAGATTAGATATTAGAAAAAAAAACCTTTTGACTGTTCGGGTGATCAATGAGTGGAACAGGCTGCCACGAGAGGTGGTGAGTTCTCCTTCAATGAAAGTGTTCAAACAGAGGCTGGACAGACATCTGTCTGAGATGGTTTAGTGAATCCTGCATTGAGCAAGGGGTTGAACATGATGACCCAGGAGGTCTCTTCCAACTCTACATTTCTATGATTCTAGAGGGCGGGACCTGCTTTTATCTCAAGAGCAGATTCCCTTTTCTCAACGCTGGTAATTGAGAAGAGACTGGACATCCATAGCACTTTCCAAAATAGCCAAGCTACTTCTAGAACTCCCAGGAAAATATCCCTTTAAAAGATCAACCCCTTGTGATTGCTGCAGCCCATCTCCAGATGCTGTTGACTTGCAGACTTCCTGTTTCTGTCAGACAGAACACTTACGTCTGACGGAACTGACTGCAGTGGTTGTGTGACATATCAGTAGCCGCAGATGCGCTGCAGCCTTGACAATATCGTCACTTCTGGGGAATACAGTGCAAACATCCCTGGAATGATGAATGATGTGTTGTGTGTTTTTTGTGTAAAATGGGTCACGTTTGATATTTAAGAACTGATTGTGTAGTACTTAATGATTAGAGATGAGCGAATGTCTTCGGCTCCCTCCTTATTCGGCAAGCTACAGCGCTTACCAAAGAAGCTGCATCGGGAACCTAGATACCTGGAGCGCTCCTGATCGGCTGTCCGGCGCCGCAGCTGCGTGTGTCGCGGCTGTGTGACAGTCACAGCACATGTATGGAGAGCCTGTGTGTTGTGCCTGTCACACAGCCGCACACATGCAGCTGCGGCTCAGAACAGCTGATCATCGGGAGCGCTCCAATTAGCCGTGTTCCCAATGCAGCTTCTTCGGTAAGCGCTGTAGCTTGCCATATAAGGAGGGAGCCGACGATGTTCATTCATCTCTATTAACGATCCCTATTAAAGACTACCCAGAACTATTTTGCAGAAAATAATTTCCAACCATTACGATCCTAATATAATTTTATCATTATTTATTATTTTTTTTTTTAATTTTAGAGATGCTCAGATAATGCAAGAGAAGCAGAAAAAGGCAATGGAGAAAAAAGACGAGCCAAAATAGCATTTGTGGATTGCACATAATGGATGAAGATGACGACATTGCCCAATTCCTGAACAAAAACATTTGGCTAAATGTCTTTGTTTGCTCCAATGCAGAGTTTTATTTTTATCCCTTTCCTTTTGTCAAACAATTAGCATAACTTTTTTCCCCCTCTGCCTTGTGTACATATTATAAATATACCGCCACTTTGTTACAACCCTGCACCAATTTTGGGTTATTTTTATTCCTTTTGGCTTTCTCTGCATGCTGACCTAGCAATGGTTAAGTCAGCTAAAGCAAATGTGTTCTGATGGAAATCAAGGTTCAACAAGCAATTCACCATGATTTAAAGTAAATTGTCATTTTGTATTCACGGTGGACCCAGTCAGATATTGAATAAAGTGACTTTTTTTTCCGTGGGTGGTGTGTGCATTTTTGTCTTATAGGTTTTTTTGATTGAAGGGGGAAGAACACTTTCCCTCTAACCACTTCATGTAGTGCCCTATTCACCTTCATATACATATTTAAGGAACTAGTCCAGTAAAAAAAAAAAAAAAATACTATACTTCCATTCCTGCACCTGTCTGACTTCCACAGTGTACGTCTTTTGTGGTAACACTGTAATTATCCTTCCCTTGATATTCTAGATAGGCTAATAGATATGTGTGCAGTCAGAAGGTTGAAATGTCTCACATTATAACTGTGTAATCATCAATATCTGTGATTATTGTTGCTATGTCCCAGATGGAAAACTTAAGATCACATGAACTGAGTAAAGACAAGTATGCTATGAAATTTCTAATAAAAAGGAACTACACAATGTAATAGTAGCTGAGTTGTATAAATTATGGTACAAGTTACAGATTGAATTACAAGAAAAAAAAATTCAGATTTTTAAGTAGCAGAGATCTGTTAAAAATGCCAAAAGGTGTTTCTCTCACAGGAGCAACAAAACATTGGCAAGATGAGAGACCAGCAAGGTACTAAGAACATCTGCAGAGGATCTGTAGATGTACCCTTACCCTGCACAAACCTTAATAAGGGTGGTCGCTATGATGGAAATATTTTCATAAGAGATAAGTCTGCGGAGCTTCACCTACCCACTGCAATGTTAAAAATAACCTGTACACTGATCACGTACTGATTGACTTGTCTCAGTGATTTTTGATCTGCGCCTTGGATCAAAAATACACTTCTGAGAGGTTTTTTTTTCTGCTGATAAACAGTTTGCAGCAAAATCCAGACATTTGAATGGCACTATAAACTAATGGGGTATGTGTGTTATCTGTGAAAACAGGAATACAGCACAGACAAAGAAATGGATGCAAAAATGATATATTATATGACTAATTATAAACTCACAAAGAACACACAGATCTCAAATGCGAAGGCATGTGATGCATTTACAGTGACTTGTGAAAGTATTCACCCCCTTTGGCTTTTCACCTATTTTCCTACATTACGACCTGCGATTAAATATTTTTATAATCCGATTTGTGTGCAATGGTGAAGTGAAGAAAAATATAGGCATAAATCAAATTTATGGGCCAAATAACTTAAAATTCCTGGTGGAAGCAATTACCTTCATAAGTCACATGCTTAGTGAAAGGACGTCCCCCTGTGTGTAATCTAAGTGTCCCATGGTCTGTCAGTGTATATACATACCTTTTCCGAAAATCCACAGCGGCAGCAACACCATTAAGCAAGAGGCATCGCTCACCAAACACCATGAAGACCAAGGAGATCTCCAAACAAGTCAGGGACAAAGTTATTGAGAAGTACAGGTTAGGGTTGGGTTTAGTGATGTGCGTAGCAAAACATCAAAAATGCCACAGGGGAGGGGCAGGGGGTTGGGGTGAATACTCTCACAAGCCACTGCAGATGCCTGATGGGTAATTTAAGGTCTGTAGGCTTAGAAAGTAAGCTCAAAGAGATGCTGCTCTGGTCTCCAGTTCTGTGTAGCGTATTCAAAGTCCGCTATTATTAAATTTATTTATTATAAGTGACAGGATTAATTTTGTTTTTGTAGATAGCACCAATCTATGTAGTATAGTGCAGTTTATGGAGCATGTTCATAAATTATAGCTTCAACTCAAAAATATTTCACAGATCCGTACATTCCTCAACCAAGAGTCTGCAAAAACCCTCATGCCCTCATCATCTCCCGCCTTGATTACTGCAACCTCCTGCTCTGTGCCGCCCCCCCCCCCCCATCACTCTTGCACCCCTCCAATCTATTCTAAACCCTGGTGCCCGACTAATCCACCTGTCCCCCCCCTCTCTCCCCTCTGTCAATCCCGGAACTGGCTCCCCAGTACCCAAAGACTTCAGAACCCTAACCATGGCATACAAAGCCATCCACAACCTTTTGCCACAACCATACATCTGTGACCTCGTCTCCCAGTACTTTCCTGCACGCAACCTCTGATCCTCACAAGATCTCCTTCTCTACTCCCCTCTTGTCTTCTCTTCCCACAATCGCATACAAGAGTTCTCTCACGAATCTCCCCTACTCTGGAACTTTCTACAACAACATATCAGACTTGCCTACCATCGAAACCTTCAAAAAGAACCTGAAGACTCACCTCTTCCGACAAGCCTACAACTTGCAGTAACCACTGATCGACCAAACCGCAGCACGACCAGCTCTATCCTCACCTACTGTATCCTCACCCATCCCTTGTAGATTGTGAGCCCTCGCGGGCAGGGTCCTCTCTCCTCCTGTACCAGTTGTGACTTGTATTGCTTAAGATTATTGTTCTTGTTTTTATTATGTATAACCCTCCTCACATGTAAAGCGCCATGGAATAAATAGTGCTATAATAATTACATTGTGACTTGAATAAAATGAGTGATCATCCACTTGGTCCAGTTGAGGTTCAATGTGGATTAATGTAGAGTTATTAATCTGGGCATTTTGTTTTAAGTGGAGTAAAACTAGGAGTCACTTGTAGAGAAGGATCTGTATATACAAAATAACAGCATGCAAAGTAAATCAGCTACTCTTAAGGCCAGCAGGGTGTGAGAAAGGGATGTACTACCAACTTCTCAAAGCGTAAATGCAACCCAATCTGGAATATGGAGATCAGTTCTGATCACCAGTTCGTAGAAAGGAGGTGCTCGAGCTAGAAAAGTTACAATGAAGAGCCACAAAATTGATATGGGTTATGGAGGATCTCAGATAATGAAGAACGATTGAAAAAAAATCACATTTATTTAGTATGAAGTAAAGACATCTAAGGGGGGTACATGATTAACTTGTATAAGTAAATAAATGGCCCATACAAAAAACATGGTCAGTAGCGGGTTCATGTAAAACCCTCTCAAAAGACAAAGAGCCCTCTGTCTGCAGAAAGAAAGGTTAAGCCTATAAAAGTGGCAAGGCTTCCATACCATGAGAACTATTAATCTATGGGATAGTCTACCTCAAGAGATTGTCTCAGTAGGAATCGTCGATGGTTTCAAAAAAAGGTGTAGATGCTTTAGTTAGAAAAACATAATGTTGATCAATACTCAGGATCAGGAAGAACTTGCTCTTTGGGCAGACTGGATGATGCATGACTTATGTACCTATACACCATTCTCTTGTTCCTTCCCTACCCCTTGGATGAACATAATGGAAATGTATATATTTTTAACGGGAGCCTGTCATGTAAAATAACGCCTTTAAGCTGTAGATAGTGTTCTGACACCGAGAGGGTGCCACACTGAAATTCCTGCTGCTGGGAGGAAATGAACTTTATTTCCCCCCTCTTCCTCCCCGACATACTCGCACTTTCAGTCACACGGGTGGCCCTGACATGGTTTCAGTCATCGCTCCGTGTATTGAGAGTGATGGCTGTAACCGAGCCACTGACTAACAGCAAGGTCAACATTAGAGCCTGCTATCAGTCAGTCCCAGGGATGCTGTTACAGCCACTGCTTTCTATGCATAGAATGATGACTAAAACTATGTAAAAAAAGCAAAATCCTACACTCCCAAAGCAAAATTGTCACACCCTCCTGAAAACCAAAGTGTGTAAAAATTATAAGCAACCGCATGTATGGCATTGCAGTAGCGAACACATCAAACTCTGGGCCGCAGGTGATTATATTTGCCCACGATGCCATTGCACTTTCAACTAAATCTGCATCCTGGATTCCAATAGATAGAATGATAGAAGAGGAAGCAGTCAGACGATCCCTCAGTCATCATTCTCCCTAGCATCTGACGTCACTATTTTGCGCCCTATGTACTGAGCATTGAAAAGCTTCCGAGTGATCGTTGCGGAGACCGCAGCTGCATGGACTAGAGAGAGGTATTTATTTTTAAATATGGGGCCCATTACACTGTATGGAGAACTATGTGGGGCCCATTATTCGGTATGGAGGACTATATGGGGCCATTATACTGTATGGAGGACTATCCACATCTTATTAATGGCTTGAAAAAAGCCCTGCGTGGCCAAAACATTACTTTTACTGCGCGGCCGCCCTGCTTGTGATTCCCAGCCCCGCAGTGACTTATGATTTATTCACATTGCGGGGCTGGGATTCACAGGCAGGGCGGCCGCGCAGTCAGCTGGGCTGCATATGAGGAAAGACGGCCAGCGCCCGGCAGGGGAAAAGAGCGCAGGCGCCAGCTATTTTCCAAAACAGCGGTGAGGAGGAGGCGGCGCCCGGCGCCAAGAAGATTTGAGTGACGTCTGTGTGGCGTCTGAAGCAGGGGGGAAAACGCCGGCCTCCTTGACTGAAGACCAGGTATTTCTGACAAATTAAAAAATTGATTATTTCTCTAGTTACAGCGCCCAGTACTAAAAGAGCCACCTTGTCAGAACAGAATGCAGCATTACTGCTGCACAAGGTGGCTCTTTTAGTTTGAAACGACTGGGGGGGGGGGGGTGACAGGTCCCCTTTAATAACGGGGCCCCAGTCAGTGCACAGGGGGCAGAGATAGCATATGGGGCCCCAGACATGGCACAGGGGCTCCAGACGTCGCACAGTATTGAGTGATATACTCAAGAATGGGGGGGCAGAGACAGCGAGGCAACACACGGGGGCAGAGAAAGGGAATGGGGCCCCAGGCAGCATACAGAGGCCTCTGGCAGTGCAGCGGGGCCCCAGACATCACACAGGGGCCCCAAATATCACCAGGGCCGCAGACATCGCACAGGATTGATATGCTCAAGAACGGGGCCCCAGACACTGCATAGGGGGTCCCAGCGCACTGTCTCTGCCCCCCTGTGCGCTGCCTCTGCCCCTCTGTGCACTGCCTGGGGCCCCTGTGTGCTGCCAGGAGCCCTGTATGCTGCCTGGAGCCACTGTGCACTGCCTGGCATCCTGTGTGCTGCCTGGAGCCCCATTCGCTGTCGCTGACCCCCATGTGCTGCCTGGGGCCCCCGTGTGCGCTGCCTGGGGCCCCTGTGTGCTGCCTGGGGCCCATGTGCACTGCCTGGGGCCCTGTGCACTGCCTGGTGCCCACATGTGCTGCCTGGAACCCCGTTCGCTGTTTGCCCCCCCATGTGCTGCCTGGGGTCCTGTGCGCTGCCTGGGGCCACTGTGCAATGCCTGGCACCCTGTGTGCTGCCTGGAGCCCCATTCGCTGTCGCTGACCCCCATGTGCTGCCTGGGGCCCCCGTGTGCGCTGCCTGGGGCCCCTGTGTGCTGCCTGGGGCCCATGTGCACTGCCTGGGGCCCTGTGCACTGCCTGGTGCCCACATGTGCTGCCTGGAACCCCGTTCGCCGTTTGCCCCCCCATGTGCTGCCTGGGGTCCTGTGCGCTGCCTGGGGCCACTGTGCAATGCCTGGCACCCTGTGCGCTGCCTGGGGCCCCTGTGTGCTGCCTGGGACCCCGTTCGCTGTCTCTGCCCCCCGTGTTCTGCCTTGGGCCCCGTGTGCAGCCTGGGACCCCGTTCGCCGTCTCTGCTCCCCATGTGCTACCTAGGGCCCTGTGTTCTGCCTGGGACGTCGTGTGCTGCCTGGGGCCCCCGTTATTGAGTATATCAGAGGTGTCAAACTGCATTCCTCGAGGGCCGCAAACAGGTCATGTTTTCAGGATTTCCTTGTATTGCACAGGTGATAATTTAATCACCTGCACAGAATGATTCCAGCACCTTGTGGAATGCTAAGGAAATCCTGAAAACACTCATGGTTTGAGGCCCTCGAGGAATGCAGTTTGACACCTCTGGAGTATATCACTCAATGGTTCTCAAAAGCCTGAAAAATCTGATCTACAGCAGCTGGGGTATATTCTGACCCGGAGGGGTATAATCTGGCCTAGTCCAATTGATACCCCGGGTTTATTCTGGGCGGGGGGTTAATCTGGCCTGTTACGTGGGCCTCAATCCAAAAAAAAAGTGCATATTGTGAGTTTGTAAAGAGAGTCGCTGCCATTTTTTTTTTCTTTAGAACAGCCCAATCTTCATATTTGTTATTTTCTGTATAGTAGTTAAAAATTATATACATTTCTTTTCATATTTTGAATTAGAAAACAGTGTGCAATGTTCCAAATGCTGGAAATAAAAACTAGAATAAAGATTTTGTGATTAACTTATGTTTTGAACACACTTATTTTGAACACTACAGTATGTGGACACTGGGGTCAAAGCTTTTGAGAAGGAGGATTATCAGTGCCTTGGATTTGTGAATAATGTGGGGCCCATTATAATGTGCAGAGTGTTGTAGGGATCACGGTTGGGACAGCATAATGTGTTGGTCACCATACTTTGCTTGGGGGTACAGAAGGGCTATCCTAACATACATGTGGATGAATTCACTTTGGGGGTATCATACGGTTTTTGGGGGCACTTTTGTTGGCATCATAGTTTGTCTGTATTTATTCTTTTTTATCCTTTGTTATTAAATATTTAAATAACACCAATGGACCATATGCTTTTTACTGCTCTTACATACTTTCTCTTTTTGGAGAAATTTCCATCTCCAAAAAGCTTGTCGGCAGAGGGAATCATGAAGTGGTCTAAAATTTCCTGGTAGACGGCTGCACTGACTTGGATCTTGATACACTTCACACTAGACCTCAAGCAGCTTGGATTATGGCCTCTCTACTCTTCCTCCAGACTCTGGGACCTTGATTTCCTAAATGAAATGTAAAATTTACTTTCATCTGAAAACAACAGCTTGGACCACTGAGTAACACAGTCAAGTTCTTTTTCTCCTTGGCCCAGGTAATACATTTCTCACGTTGTCTATTGGTCATGAGTGGCTTGACAAAAGGAATGCGACACTTGTAGCCCATGTCCTGGATACAGCTGTGTGTGGCGGCTCTTTAAGCAATGACTCCAGCAGCAGTCTGCTCCTTGTGAATCTCCCCCAAATTTTTGAATGGCCTTTTCTTAATCCTTTCAAGGCTGCAGTTATTACAGTTGCTTGTGCACCTTTTTCTACCACACTTTTTCCTTCCACTCAACTTTCCATTAATATGCTTGGATACAGCACTCTGAACAGCCAGTTCTTTAGCAATGACCTTTTGTGACTTACCTTCCTTGTGGAGTGTGTCAATGACTGCCTTCTGGTCATCTGTCAAGTCAGTAGTCTTCCTCATGATTGTGGAGCCTACTGAAACAGACTAAGGGACCATTTTAAACACATAGGAAGCCTTTAAAGGTGTTTTGATAATTATTCTAATTTACTGATATAATGACTTTTGGGTTTTCATTGGCTGTAAGCCATAATCATCAAATTCAGGGATCCAGTAATATTTGTCAGGGCTTTCTTAATCCCACAATTCCCTGATATCCCAGGCAGGGAAGGTCACGAGTACGACCTGCTGTGATCTTTGGAGCGAACTGCTCTCTGCTGCCTCCTATCGTCCAGACAATTACAGAATTGGCCGACGAACAACGGAGAAGGCCACAGCCTGTTCGTACCATTAGGCCGGCTATCAGAAAATTAACATTGAGCATACGACATACACCTCCGGATTCCAACACATGGAATATGTGTACACACCCCGGTACGTTCACAGCTAACTCTCAGATAACCTACTGCCACTACTAATCTTTTTCGGTCGATTAGACACCGTTAAAAGGTAGCTATCACTTCAAGGTATAGTTTACAGAACAGAAGGAACAGAACTATTAAATGTTATATTTAATACCAAAGGGAGGCAGTGTTTATAAAAAATATACAAAAGATTTTACAAGGGGGACAAAACAATACAGCATAAAGTTACATAAAATAAAAGGGATTAACAGGAGAACTTAATACACCGATCGCAGAGACGATTCAGTTTAGCCAAATGAGAGCGCTTCGATTTGGCCGTCAAGACGGGGTTCCTACATACACAGGATATGTAACTCTTCTTGTATGAACACTGATGATATTTGGGATCGATCTTTTATGAGACCCCGAATCCCACCCACACACTCCTCTCTTCGATGACCTCACAAGGTCCCGGTTGTGGGCTGGACTCAGCCCTTTATAATTTTAGGAAATCCCAATTTATGTAATAACTCCTCCTAAGATGACCGCGGAAATTTGAGACCGATGTCATCTTTTGTATCGGGATTTTATCTATGCTCAGAGACCAAACATGGCCTAGCTGCTGGTGATTATATGGCCCCTATGGCTTTGGGGCCCTTTGGTGTAGGTTATGATTATGAGAAAATATGTGTATGATTGCCTAGTTATCCTGGTGCCGACAATATACGTCTCATTAATATCGGATGGATAGAAATTCCAAAATTCCATATTTTCTCCCGGAGACACAATATCTGCTCTCTCATTGCACTGCAAAGACCACAGCTATGTGTAAAGGTGTCATATTTTCTTTGATCCCCTCCAGGCCCTAACAAGGCTTTTTCCTGTGTCTCTGTGGGGGCAATAGACTTCGTATGAAGTCACCTGGACATAAAGAAGGAATCCTCACATTTTAATTAATCTGCTTCACATAGCTGTGTCACTGCCATTTTACATGAAGACAGGTGTGATTGCTAGCTCACAGCTCAACAGGACAAATGATTGATGAAAAAAATAAAAAGGAGGGACATGAGCGACCTCAAGGATTTTGTAATATTTTCTATGACAATCAACATTAACATAAATAAGCACTTGAAATAGATCACTGTTTATAATATATGAGTGTCGCTTTTTATATTGAAGAACTGAAATAAATTAACTTTTTGTTGATATTATAATTTTGTGGGAAGCACCTGTACATCACAGAGGAGACGGGGCTGGGGGATATAAGTCACAGAGGAGACTTTGGGCAGCAGCATAGAGATCACAAGAGACATGGGGCTGCAGCATAGAGATCACAGGAGATGCTAGGGTTGCACTGCTGCACTTTACTGTGAGACGGGAGCGCTTAGCTGTCAATTCCTCCCACAAATAACGTCCTGATGTTGGCAATGGCCAGCATCAATATGTAATCTTTCATTGCACGCACTGCAGCGTTCAGTAGTAAACACTATGTGCTGACAGAGCAAGAAGGAATTAAAGGGGTGGCAGTGCTGTGCCAGGAATTCTGCCCAAGGTCCGGAGAAAAGGTCATTGCGGGCCGTAAAAGTCCCCAGGGCCTGAGGTTCCCCATCCCTGTGAAACAGAATAGTTGTAGGAGCCAAATTTGCCCAATTTTTTTAAGAGGCATCAACCTAATAATACATTGGACGCAGTTCTCTGTCGATGGAAAATCAAATGCATATCTGGCTAGGTTAATTTTGCCCAATAATTTACAGCAGTATCTGGCGTAAATTATAGTAAGCCTGTCAGGCCGTGGGAGGCCACACTTCCTTATGTAAAGTGAGCAATGTAAAAAAAAAAGTCCCAAAATTATGATGTAAAATTGTCAGGAAATAATGTATTTCCATCAAGAGTATAAAAAAAAACCTAAAAAAAGTCACTATCAACATCTGGTTGAAATTTTTTTTGGGAGATTTTTGCACCAAATATGCCACTGACCAGAACATATAGTCCATGGAATTTTTATTTCTGAGTACAAAAACAAATTTCTAATGGTGAATGAGACAAAATATGACAAATGCTGTCATAAATACTTAAATAAAAGCTTTATTTACCATAAAAAGGTTCATAGTCTCATATGTTGCAGTCCTATCAGAACATGTAGTCCACGGTCATCGCCATCAAATATGCAGGGTGCCCGTTCCAGAATTACCCACGGTGCAACAGAAACTTGCAGCAAGTACATAAACATAAAAGACCTCATAGAGGAGCATTTCTCTTCTGTTCTGCCTCGTGTCACAGCAACGCATGAAACGGCACAGAACAAGTTTTATTGTAAAATTGTGTCACCTTGAGAATTCTCATTATTGCTCAGTTCAGAAATAATTTTGGCAGCTGAGAAGTCAGCCTAACGTTAAAATATCAGTCTTGAAATTCCAAAACCACCTAAACGTGTAGGCAGTGAAGTCATAAAAATACATCCAAATTAAGTAGAAAAACGGAATTAATTATCAATAAGAATATACAGCGCTTGTTCCCTGAGAGCTCACAATTATGTGCTAGAAATGAACATTAAATGCTTGTTAAAACGTAAAAATATTCCTTGTCCATGCTGGTGAGGATTCTGCCATCAAGGTAATCCGATTAATCCGAGGCATGGTCCACAGTGTGTGTTTTCTATCTTTTTCCGCAGGACGACACCCGGCCGCCGAGGGCATGAAGTTAAATCTTGCAGCAGCTAGAAGTCTTCTCTGGAATACTGAGTTTAGTCACGGTCTCAGCGTTTTCATTGGAGACATCCACAGTTTTCTTTACTTGTCTGGAAAGACAAAATGTAAATTACATGCCCTGATATTGCACCAGTAAGGCAATGTTCACACAATGCTAATTTAGTTTTACAATGCCTTTTTCAGCGAGCAGCGCGAGGAAACCCAAGAGACTTGAAAGTCTTTCCTTTATCTGTTTAGAATCCATTAATTGTTTTGGCTTAAGGGAGCTGTCCGTTCATCATGTGACTGCACAGACCTCCGAAGCCTTACAGCATGTGGTGCTCCCGCTATCGGTATTCTCCAGTACTGCGGATGAGAGTGGCAGTCTCGTGACCGCAATCATGTGATCTGAAGACTTCCGGCCACATTCTGAGTTGACGCGTTCCGCCTGGTGGAATATGGGTGAATGGAGTGCGGCCGAGATATCTAGTCGGATTGTGGCTGGAAGTATGTAAAGTGCTTGCTTACAGTCAGATGACCACCGGTAATACCGGGATACCCCAACAGCTCGCATTGCTGTATTCAGAAGTCTGTAGTCACTTGGACTGACTGCAGACTTATCAGAGGCCTGGACAACTACTTTAAGAAAAGTAAGAACCTACCATGCCACTCAGGCCTAAAAGGTCTTGACTATTTCAATCATTTTTTAATCTATTTTTTTTTTTTAAAAGGAATACTTCTACGCTGGCAGCCAGAGAAGACAAACCCATGGATGGCAACAGATGACACCATTACTAAGCTCAGCAGTATTATAGCCGACACACAGACAATATTATGTAGGATGAGGCTGCCTTAACCAGGTATGAAGCTTAGGGTTTGGGGGACGATGTAGCCCATAGCAGCGTCCTATGCCCATGAGAATAAATCTAAGCAGATGTGGCTGTGCATCCAGCCAGCCTTCCTCCTGCCTCTCCCAGTCTTTATAGCTAGAATACAGCAGTAACATATTTGGTTAGTACACCTTTACTGGTGCGGGTATTGTAGAGAGACATTACCTGGCGAGATGAAGCACAGCTTCCACTACATTGGTGCCGTCCTTCGCACTGGTCTCACAGAAGAGGGAGCTATAGGCCTGTGAATACACCAGACAAAGCTCGGCACACCGCTCTGCATAGCACACAGTTTATGGATTAGACATCTGGCATTATGCCAAGCTTACCATGGCTAACTTCTCCCCCATTGAAGTCGGAATTCCAGATTGACTGCCTTCTGTCCTCAAGTCTGTTTTATTGCCTATGAGCATTACAGGTATTGATTTATCACAGGAGTTCTGCAATATGGAGAACAGCACAAGGGATGTGGTTAACGCAACAAAATCAACTACTACAGAAAAACAAAACTACAGAAATGTGTAGGATTAATGGGACCTAAAAGGATATGGACACCTTAGAAAGGTAACCTGTACATAAAAGGCAGAATGAGTTAAATAGGTAACTGTGGGAACCCCACCAATCCAAAGAACAGACACTCTAACCGCCGCTCTACTCATATAGGGATCTTCAATCATGTGCCCTGCCATTCCATTAATTCTTGATGTGATGGTCGGAGAAAGCCAAGAGTTTCCCCCACCTGGTCATCGGCACTCCCAGAATGACTGAAGTGGAAATGCGCATGATTGACCACTGCTCCATTCACACACGGCTCTTCACAGCCTATGTTCTTGGGATTGGTTGGGGTTCCAGTGATCGGTACGTTATTTCCCATCTCATTGATAATGGATAAAGTCTAATCTTGAGAATACCCAATTAACTGTGAATCTGTCGATGGGATCGTAACCATTACTTCTCTTCTACTAAAAACTCTTCTAAACTGATTCAGGGCTAAAAGTTCAACTTCCCTTATTCTGAGTTCTCACCACATGGAATTAGTTACAAATGGTGTGCACCCAGCCTAAAGGTACGAGGTTTTTCCAGATATGGCTTTGGCTATAGTTTATAATCCAAAATGATCATGGGGGATGCAGGGAGTTCTAGCTGTACATCTTCTCTTTTGCTTTATTGTAAATCGGGTATTGTACATCCCCCCATGTATAAATTCTGGTGTATATGACTTTTCGGTTTTATATCTGGATGTATTTTAGAACATGGAAACAGGTGGTTTTAATAAAAATTGGTTTGACAAAATTGGTGTGGGCTTTGCCCAAAGCAACTGGAGTTATTGTGTATTCATAGTTGTGATAATAATCGGAATGAAATAATGAACACCGTTTATCACAGCGTAAAACATCAGCATTTTATACCTTGATCTCATCAATCCATTGTCGTACATTGAGGAAGCTGGCTTGGGATGTGACATCATACATAAGCAGCACTCCATGGGCCTTACGGAAATAAGACTTTGCTATACTGCGAAACCTAGAACATTGCAGACAATACATGTGTGAGATAATGTGACCAAAAGAAGAAAGGAAAATGCAAAACCTAGGACTATCATGTTTATGGACATTGTCAGCTGCAAATTATGTGTTGATTGAGATACTGGATAATTCCAGTGTTTTTCGTTTTTGTTGTACATCAAAGCTCCTAAAGTTCACCCTTTTTAAAAATAAACTATTTGTGATAGTTGCATTTTCCTCCACTGTTGTCTAGTGGGAATCTGAGATGGCCGTAAATTGACCCTTTTGATTGATCTTTTTACAAACATAGGAAAACAAAATGTGTATTTTTTTAACCTGGAAAAAAAGGGGCGATTCGATTCAAATTTTTATGGCATTCGGTTTATGTCACAGGGGGGGCATCGGTTCAGTCACTGCTCTGAATATACAAAGCGGCCGCTGTAACCGCTCCCCGGCCCGGACTGACGCAGGCTCTACTTAGAGATCGGCTGTCAGTCAGGGCTTAGGCCATGCTGTATACTCAGTGATGACTGAACCAGCGCCGTCCCCGCCCCTATGACTGAAGCCGAATGCGATATTAATGATAAAACTTTTCCATCTTTTCCTAATTTAAAAAAAAAAAAAAAAAAACTTTTTGCATCACCATATTTTGAGAGGCTGACTTTATGTTTCTGCTGACTGACACGAAGGCTTGGTTTTTTGCAGGATGATTTGAAGTCTCTTTTGGTATCATTTTGGGGTACATAATATTTTAGATTACTTTCTATCTATACTTTACATCTGTCTGATCACTTTTACCTCATGTTGAACAGTGTAAAATATATTCTTCAGGTCAGTAGGATTACAGTGATACAATGTTTCTTTTGATTTAGGTTTTGGTTACTTTTGTACACTAAAATCAATTTTGTAATAAAAAATAAAAATGCCAAACTCCGAGCTATAATTTGTTTCCTGCTGACAGAGGTGAGTGGAGGCTTGTGTCTTGTGGGAAGAGATGTTTCCCAATGATACCATTCTTATTTATTATTATTATTATTTATTATTATAGCGCCATTTATTCCATGGCGCTTTACATGTGAGGAGGGGTATACATAATAAAAACAAATTGTATTTGAATACAATGTTTGATCAAGTTTTGTTCCACTTTGTGTGGCAGAATAGAAAGAAGAAAAAAAAATTGTTACCATGTTTTCTCTTTTTAACAGTGTTCATTTTAGGGGATAAATAGTGGGGGACAGTTTTATGGATGGGGGCACTCCAGACGCTGGGATAACAAATGTGTTTTTCGTTATTTTTGTCTTTACTTAAAAAGGAGTACTTATTGGCACAACATTGTAAGTGATTTTTTATCACTTTCTTCATTTTGTAGCTTTTTTTCTTAAATATTTTTGCAATTTATTTAATTTTTTTACAGATTCCCTCTATGAGACTTGAACATTTCAAGGACTGATCAGTTGTCTAATACTCTGCAACATGTATGGAGAGTAGGGTATTAGACCTGTCAGGTTAAACACAGACCGGATGCCTGTTAGATCCCACTTATGGCAGCCCTGAACAGGCCACCGTGCCTAGCAGACCCAGAGGTCATTCGTTGACCTCTGGGTCCATGAAATTCACAGTTACCCCGTGCCGAGCCCCATCCCTCTTACAACCTTCTAAATGTGGAAATAGCTCCATTGTGGCATCTAGAGGAATAAATAGCCAGGGCGGTGTTGGCAATGGCCCAGGCTGTTACTGGAGGAATTCTGCTGCCAGTTAAGCCAAATTCCTGTAGTGAATGTGCAAAATCATCTGGACCATCCATTTATAGAAGTACTTTACAAACAGGACGTACCAACATATCCAATGTGATAGAAGGTGTTAAATACTTTTTTTTGTCACTATCATTTCATATCCATTTACAGCCACATACTACAGCCATTTTAGGCTGCGGTATTTTATCAATGTAGTAGATGGACACATTTTCAAGGTTTACACACACACACACACACACACACACACACCTTTCTTGCCCCGCTGTGTCCCAGATCTGCAGGGTTGTATAATCTCCGTCAACTAGAAGTTTCTTCATTTGAAAGTCCACTCCTAAAACAGAGAAATTCTTAGCTGACATGTTTATAGCAACCAGATAGGCAAGACACTACTGAATAAAATAGATTGGAAGATGAACTTGGCTTAGGAAAGACAAAACGCTGTGAACAAGGTAATCTAAAGTGGAAAAACAAACACGACATTCAGGACAAAGGTGTCACAGTGGGTGAGAGGCACACCACAGATCTCAAGGTGCATTTATACTTAAAGATCGTTGTGGGAACGCTCATTTCACGATTATCTTTCAGTCTAAATAGGCTGCTGATCACCTGATGGAATGAGAAAAATGCCTGTTTGTTCGGTAAAATTATTTTATCCCCTTAGTGACAGAGCCAATTTTAATATTAATGACCAGGCCAAATTTTTTAAATCTGACCAGTGTCACTTTATGTGGTAACTCTAGAACACCAACAAATCCCCATAATTCAGAGACTCTTTTTTGTGACACATTGTACTTTAGGTTAGTAGTAAATTTGGGTGAATAAGTTTAGGGTTTTGTGAAATGTCGAAATTTTGGCAAAAATTTAGAAAAACTCACAATTTTTAAACTTTCAATATTTACATCCTTAAACCAGTTAGTCATGCTCCACAAAATAATTAATAAATAAAATTTCCCATACGTCTACTTTACATCTGAATCATTTTTCAAATGTCACTTTATTTTGTTAGGATGTTAGAGGGGTTAAGTTTAGTAGCACTTTCATTTTTTTGTCCAAGGAATTTACAAAACCTGTTTCTTTAGAGACCTATTCAGATTTAAAGGGAACCTGTCACCCCCCCAGGCGTTTGAAACTAAAAGAGCCACCTTGTGCAGCAGTAATGCATTCTGACAAGGTGGCTCTTTTAGTTATTGGTGCTGTAACCAGGGCTGTGGAGTCGGAGTTAGTTTTGGTTGGAGTCGGAGTCAGTAGAAATGTACCGATTTCAGCTTTAAAAAAAATGTATTAATATTTCATAATTGAACTTTCATATGAATTTTATAAGTGTTACTCAAATATATATGTTCTATCAAACTATGAACAACAGTGATAAGCAGTTCTGCTGGAGATAGAGACATTTCTTACTTCTTGTGTGTCAGGCCATGTGCACACGTAGGTTCGGGTCCCTGCGGGTTCTCCCGCAGCGGATTTGATAAATCTGCAGGGCAAAACCGCTGCGGTTATCCCTGCAGATTTATCACGTTTTGTCTTGCGGTTTCCGCTGCGGGTTTTGGTTTTACTATTGATGCTGCATATGAGCATCAATAGTAATGTTAAAAAAAAAAAAAAAAAAAAAGGGTCTATACTCACCCTCAAACGTCCCGATTAGGGTTGAGCGACCTTTACATTTATAGGATCGGGTCGGGTTTCACGAAACCCGACTTTTTCAAAAGTCGGGTCGAGTGAAATCGGCCGATCCTATAAAAAAGTCGGGGTCGGCCGAAACTCGAAACCCAATGCAGTGCATTGGGTTTCCAATGGTTCCCAGGGTCTGAAGGAGCGGAAACTCTCCTTCAGGCCCTGGGATCCATATTTAAGTGTAAAATAAAGAATTAAAATAAAAAATATCGCTATACTTACCATCTGATGCGCCCTGGTACTAAGCGGGAACCTTCCTTCCTTAGAATCAGCCTTCCAGGACCTTGCGGTGACGTCGCGGCTTGTGATTGGTCGCGCGGCCGCCCATGTGACCGCTCGCGCGACCAATCACAAGCCGCGACGTCACCGTGACGTCACCGAGGGTCCTGGAAGGGCTGATTCTTAGGAAGGAAGGCTGCCGGAAAGAAGCCGAGGGTGAGTATATTCCTATTAGGTATATACTCACCCTCGGACGCGCCCTGCTTCTTTCCGGCAGCCTTCCTTCCTAAGAATCAGCCCTTCCAGGACCCTCGGTGACGTCACGGTGACGTCGCGGCTTGTGATTGGTCGCGCGAGCGGTCACATGGGCGGCCGCGCGACCAATCACAAGCCGCGACGTCACCGCAAGGTCCTGGAAGGCTGATTCTAAGGAAGGAAGGTTCCCGCTTAGTACCAGGGCGCATCAGATGGTAAGTATAGTGATATTTTTTATTTTAATTCTTTATTTTACACTTAAATCTGAATTCCGATACCAATTCCCGATATCTTAAACATATCGGGAATCGGTATCGGAATTCCGATTCCAGATTCAGAAGATCGCCGACTTCATGGCCGACCCCACACAGGGGTCGGGTCGGGTTTCATGAAACCCGTCTTTGCCAAAAGTCGGCGACTTCTGAAAATTGCCGACCCGTTTCGCTCAACCCTAGTCCCGATCTCCTCGGCGCTGCACGTGGCAGTCCGTTTCCAAAGATGCTGTGCGAGAAGGACCTTCGTGACGTCACGGTCATGTGACCGCGACGTCACGGTCATGTGACCGCGACGTCACCGCAGGTCCTGCTCGCACAGCAAACCTGAGACCGGACGGCCGCGTGCAGCGCTGAGAGGTGAGCATAGCATTATTTTTTATTTTAATTCATTTTTTTTTTACCACAAATATGGTTCCCAGGGCCTGGAGGAGAGTCTCCTCTCCTCCACCCCGGGTAGCAACCGCACATTATCCGCTTACTTCCCGCATCGTGGGCACAGCCCCATGCGAGAAGTAAGCGGATCAATGCATTTCTGTGTGTGCAGAATCGCTGCGATTCTGCACAAAGAAGTGACATGCTGCGGGTTGTAAACCGCTGCGTTTCTGCGCGGTTTTTCCCGCATGTGCACAGCGGTTTGCGGTTTCCCATTGGTTTACATGTTTACTGTAAACGCAATGGAAACTGCTGCGGATCCGCAGCATCAAAATCGCTGCGGTTCCGCGGTAAAAACCGCAATGTGTGCACACAGCCTCACTGTTCTCCACTGCCCTTATCTAATCTTATACTTGGTTAACCTCATGCTGACCCAACCCCCCTACTTACAATGTATGAAACTGAAAGTGAAAATGTGTTGCAAATTCTTAGTAGTAAAGCTCCTCCTCTAGACTAGATGTTTACTAGGTGTGCGTCTTCCAAGCATCTCACAGCTGCTACTCAGAAGAGGAAGACTGTAAGAAGTATTATCCTTTCAACAAACTTTGCATCAGTTAACTGTGAGTACATGAGGAATAACAGTATTACTGACCACTATATCAGTTGTGCGACCTGGCAATAATTTTGTAGAATTGTTTTTAGGAAAAACAATTGTCATTTGGATTGTGAATGCAGAATTAAAAACCTGAGAATGTCAAAGAAGCGTCACATTAAATCAGCTGTATTTGAACATTTCACCATCACTCAAGATAGAAAACATTCTGTCTGTCAGTGTATGACAAATGATCCAGACGAAAACAAATGCTGTGAAGCCAAGATCAGTGCATATTCAGGCAAAGATAAAAATGCTCCTACCAGAGTTTCTAATCTAAAGAGACATTTACAGCGCTTTCATCCAGAAGTACTGAAAGCAGTGGATGAGAAAGACTGCATCCAAACCAATGAACCCAGCTCTTCCAGCCAAACAAAGGAGCAGAGAACTTTGCAGCCATCAGTTGCAAGATATTTTGTCAGTGACAAAGTTACTGTGACAATGACAGTAGATACATTTAAAAAACAGATCATAGAGCTTGTTGTAAAGGATAGTGTGCCTATTTCATTATTTTCACGACCAGCTTTTGTGTGTCTGAATGGGGAAATGGCCCGCAAGCTTGGTGTTTCTCTGGAGAGAGTATTAGAAAATTAGTAATCGAAGAAGCTTTTAAACAAAAGGAAGAACTTAAAAAAAACTCTCAAGGGACGCTTTCTGTTTCTTAAAATGGATGCCTGCACACGTCAGAGTGAACTATTTTGCCATCAATGTCCGATTTGTTTGTGACAAAAATGAAATAGTTACCAAGACATTGGCAGTAAAAGACACCAAAGCTCATCACACCAGTGAGTTTCTCCAGGTCTTGGTGGAAAAGGTTCTGCAAGACTATGAACTTAAAAAAGAGCAAGTTCTTACTGTCGTAACTGACAATGCTTCAAATATAAGTACTATTAAGCTAATGAATGAGAGTAATGATGGTGACCAGCAGCTAGAAGAACATTCTGGGTCCACAGACACAGAAATGTTTGAAATAGAGGAACACAGTATTGTAACTGAGGAGCAAACTAAAGTTGCTTCAGATGAACAGCAACATGATAGTTTAGATGATCTTGTTGAAACTGTCAATACGTTCTTTCATTCATCACATGCGCTGTGTTGTCCATACACTACAGCTGGCTATAAGAGACAGTCTGCAAGGAGGACATGCTGCTGCACTGATTGGCAAGGTGAGAAAATTGGCTACTGTTGCCAGAACCCCTAAAGTTGACTCAATTTTGAAGAGACGTGCTGGAAAAGGGGCAATTATTGATCAAGCCACACGATGGGGCAGTACTTACTTAATAATTCAGCGCTTGGTTGAACTGAAAACCTTTCTTGTAGAGATGGCTAACCCTCAACTGACGCTAAATGACAGTCAGTGGAATCAGGTGACTGAGCTGGAAAAATTGCTAGAGCACCCATTTACAGTGACTAAAAAATTACAAGCAGAGGACTTAACTCCAGGTATTTTCTTAAAGGAGTGGAAGAACCTGATGTTTCGCCTGTCCCAAAGAGGAGGGTTAATTGCAAGTGGCATTGCTACATCAATAAAACGGAGAGAGGAGCTACTATTACAAAATAACATTCTTTTGGCAGCTGTTTATGTAGACCCAATGCATCGGATTCTTCTAGATGATCAACAGCTAACTAAAGGAAAAGAAGCTCTGTTTGAAATAGCAGTAAGGATGAAAGGGTTGCAGAACAGTCAGGAGGAACAAGAAGAATTTGGTCGTCCTGCCACATCTTCACCCTCATCAACTGATGAAGAATTTAATTTCGAAAAGTATTTGGATCACAAGGACCGTGCAAAGCGTTCCCGCATAGAAGAAGTCATCTCCATCAAAGAACACAGCCAGTACATTTCAGCAGAATTTTTCATGTGCACTAAAAGAAATTGAGAAATTTGACCGTTCATCAAAAATAACAGTGCGACAAGCGATTCCTCTGTATCCTGACATTGTCAGAGATGTTGCCCGAGTGGTTACTGCTTTGCCACCAACCCAAGTTAGTGTAGAGAGGTTGTTCTCTGCTCAAAATAATTAGATCAGATTTGAGGGCATCCATGAAGGAGGATCTGACAGAGGCAATACTTTTTCTGAGGACAAATTTATAGATTTCTTCTTATTAACTGCATAACAGTGTTTATTGCATATTTACTTACAAGAGTTTAGAAAAGTTTATAAAAGTTATTTGCTATATTCTAATTGTATTCTAATAAATATAGTTTTTGCTCTAAGTGGTCTGATTACTTATATGATGGTGAAAAACTGAATAAGCACGATGTTAATATTTTACAACAGTAAATTTATTGTTACGAATTGGCCATTTATGAAGGAGTCGGAGCTGGAGTTGGAACCTGATAAAATCCAGGAGTCGGAGTTGCAACTGTGGCTTACCGACTCAACAGCCCTGGCTGTAACTGCAGAAATAATCCGTTTTGTAGTTTGTCAGAAAATACCTTTCTTCAGTCAAGGAGGCAGGCCTTTCCCCCCTGCTGCAGATGCCACACAGCCGTCACTCAAATATTCTTGGCGCCACCCTCTTCACCGCTGTTTTGAAATGAGCCGGGGCCTGCGCTCTTTTCTCCTGCCTTGAGCAGGCACAGTGAGCGCTGCTGCCCATCCTCTGTCCTCATATGCAGTCTAGCTGACGGCGCCTTTGCGGCCGCCCTGCCTGTGAATCCCAGCCCCGCAGTGTCTTCTGATTTATTCACATTGCGGGGCTGGGATTCACAGGCAGGGCGGCCGCACAGGCGCAGTCAGCTAGACTGCATATGAGGACAGACTGGCAGCGCTCACTGTGCCTGCCCAAGGCATGACAAAAGAGCGCATGTGCCGGCTCATTTCAAAACAGCGGTGAGGAGGCGGCGCCAAGAAGATTTGAGTGACGGCAGTGTGGGGTCTGCAGCAGGGGGGAAAAGGCCTGCCTCCTTGACTGAAGAAAAGGTATTTAGGACAAATTACAAAATGGATTATTTCGGCAGTTACAGCAACCAGAACTAAAAGAGCCACCTTGTCAGAATGCAGCATTACTGCTGCACAAGGTGGCTCTTTTAGTTTCAAATGCCTGGGGGGGTGACAGGTTCCCTTTAAGTGGACTTTGAGGGGCTTATATATTGGAAACCCCACAAACCATTTTAAAAACCATACCCCTCAAATACTTCAAAATTGCTCTCAGAAAATGTTTTTAACCCTTTGGGTACTACACAGCAATTAATACAAAGTCAAATTAAAAAAATACAATTGTAATTTTTACCCTAAGATGTTGCTTTAGCCTCAAATTTTTTACTTTTACAACGAAAAATGCAAGAAAATAGACCCCACTATATGTCATGGTGCTTTTACATTGGGTTTAGGCACATGATCCCCCCACAAAACGGGATTTGTATGTATGCACCAATGGGGCCATAGCCTAATCTTGCCTGCAAATGTGAAGTCAGACATGCATTAATTTTGCGAGTGTACGCCTACTAGATGCGGATATTCAGACATAGACTGCGCACGGCAGGGATCAGATTGGATGGGAAGGAGCGCTGCTTGTCTTTTAGAATGCAGATTCCGTTTGAATAGATTGTGAGCTCCATTAGCCGAGCCCCTGAGGCGCCAGAACAGCAGAAACCACCCTAGGTGACCCCATATTGGAAATTTCACTGCATAAGGAATTCGTCTAGGGGTAAAGTGATCATTTTGAACCCACAGGTGCCTCACAGAATTTTATACCATTGGATCTAGGACATTTTAGTGGTAAAAATGTATTTTTTGTTATTACAAATTTATAATTTACACAAGGGTTAATAGGCGAAACCTGGACCCCACAATTTATTGCACAACTTCACCAGAACCGCGATGATGCCCTTTATGTCGTCAGAAACTACTGCTTGGCCACATGTCAGGGCAGAAGGGAAGAAGCGCTATTTGGCTTTTGGAGCCTTAGAATAGTTTGAGGGCGACATTTGCGAAGACCCTAAGGTGCCAGAACAGCAGAGCAAAAATAAAAGTGACCCCACTGTAGAAATTGTATCTCTCAATTAATTCATCTACAGCGACTATTTTGTAACATCTCTATCAGGCTTTTTTCTGGAGAATTGCAAATATGGCAGTTTAGTGCCCTTATATTGTGCCCAGCGTGTGCTTTTGGAAACATGCACCTGTAAATTGTGAAGTGCTGTCCTTCCTACAATAATGTCAGACATGTGGCTGCCTACTGTGGTTTAGGCAAAGTGGGGCTCAATTTACTGATTGCTGGTCATTTAGTGCTGCGGTCAGTCCAGGTAAATGGAGCTTAACGAGATAGAGATAGAGAGTAGACAGATGTCAAAAACCCAACCTAATGTGGTCGTAATGTCTCCTTTGAATTCATTCAGGCACAGTCGTAGAAGGAAACTTGATTTTCCAGACCCTGCATCTCCAGCCAAGACAAGTCTGTATATTGGACTAGATGATGGGGCTTCTCCTATTTTCGTCAAGCCTTCTTTCTGCAATAAACAAAACTAATGTCCATTTTCAGCAAATCATCAATGATTTTAGTAATATTTAAAAAAAGTCTCAAATATTGTCTTGAGTCAACATCACCGCAGCCCACATCAAAGAGGAAGACACGACAAGCGCAGTACTAGTACGGCGCATGTCGAGAATGATCAGTGATCACAGCAAGTTCTAGACACTGCAGTTATACAAAGATACTAACTGTGCAACACAGCTGACATCTGCCCCGTATGGAGTAGGCTCAGCTGCTGAGCCCTTTGCATACATGCGCACCCTGACATACCGGCCTGTCAGCATATGCGAAGGGATTAAAATGCTCCTCCAATGGTACTAGACCCCCCAACCTTGCATGGAGGGGACCTATTACACTCTGGATGCCACAGTGGTCGAGAGTTAACCGTGCACAGGTCCTACGAATTTCAGTAGCACCAATGCATGATACTCACTGGTAGTTATATGGCTGCCTCAGCACCAGTCGGCCTAGCTCAGTGCAGCTATACACACCCGGGTAGGAAGACTTAGTGGAAGAGCAATGTCATAGGGACACTTTAAAAAAGGGCAACTGATCTTTTGGGTGACAAAACATAACCAGCTATAGCAAATATATAAAACAGCTGTCTAGATACTAAATTCCCGGCATACTATCACAGGTTGGAAGTAGTCTACTCACTTTCGGAGTAAATGCAGTGAGTCGCCTTTTTGAAGAGGCAGTGGAGCCACTGCGGCTTACAGGGCGAGAAGGGAGCCACTTAGGCCGTCCATCAACTTCTGATCTGGCTTCCACCGTCTGGAAACACAAAGCAACAAATACTCAAAACAACACAGCAACAGGCTGATTCTAGCTTTTCTGCTGCCTGAGGAAAAAAATTAAAATAATCTCACTCCTCACAATAAAAATGCCCTCACATTAAGATTTTTTTTTTTAACAAACCTGTGTATATGTGCATCTAATCTAGTGTGTTATTATACTCACCTACCACCGCCTTCTCCAGGACCCAGCCACGTTCTGCTCCTCTTCTCAGTGAGCTCACCACTATTCAGACTCTCTGGATCACACTGTGCTCTGCATGAGCTGAAAGTGGCTTTTACAATGTTAGTCTATGGACCATCAGAATGAGACTCAATTGGCTGCACTGTAAAAGCCACGTCTGGCTCACACAGAGTGATCGAGATAGTCTGAAGAGCGGTGATTCACTGAGAAGAGGAGCAGAATGTCGCTGGATCCCAGGGAGGGTGACCGCAGGTGAGTATATTAACACATATACAATACATTAAATGCACATATCCAGAATTATATAAAAAAGCCTTCATGGGGGAGCTTGTTTATTAAAAAAACACACACACACGACAGAAATGAACAAAACACTACATGCCAGCGGGGAAAAAATAATATACACATGTACTGACAATGAATAAGCTGCACACAAACTATATACCAGCAGTGAATAAACCAAATATATAACTGCAATAAACCACACACGTATTAACAGGTAATACACTGCATACAGACACATACGCCACACACTGTGTACCTGGTTTGTTTTTATTATATTTTCACACTGCACTACTGAAAATTACAGTTCTCAGATGATAATTCTGAAAAAAAAAGGTTCACTGCAAGCTCACCAAATAGGTGCAGCCTCAGAGGACATCCACATGTATAAGACACTTGTGGCTTATTTTACAAATATAACAACTGGTTGTCAGAGTCTAAGTAAGAGTATCTTCAGACACGGCGTATACACACTGGATTTACCGTGCAGATTTTCACAGTGGGAAGCTGGAGGCATAATGTCAACCACATACTTAGGGGGAAACGTGTATTGATTGCGGCTGCAGTATCCACAATGGGTATAACCAGTGTTTACACACAATGTCCATCATTCTGTATCATGGACCGTAAGATAGGGTGGTGTAGAGATGTCCTGCATCTGATACCAACAATATACTGTATATTCAGCCTCTACGCAGGTCATATTCTGGCTGACAAATGGCTAATCGGGGCTCTGAAGGACCAAGTGCCTTCCATAAGGCCTGTTGTGAATTGGGTGCAGCTGACATTATCTGTAAGGGCTGTAATCAGGCCCAACAGAAATTATATCATCTCCAATCATTTCAGCACCTACATTTCCTGGAAGGTGTACAGTCTTTCTAACTTCCCCTCACTGTATAAGGCGTTCCTCTCACAGGCAAGTGCCAGGACCATTAGTCCACCTGCACTGCATCAATAAAAACGTAGGAAGACATGGCGCTTCTGTGGTTTGGGAGGTAGCCAAAGGCTTTGAACAGACAGTCATACAAGCTCTTCCCACACCGACACACTGCCACTCGCCAGTGTGCACAGCGCACGTCAAAAACAGGATTGCTGAGTGTACGGTTAGAAAACAGTACTGCGCCTTAGCGAATGACACCATCTTGCCTCCTGCTCCTGGCAGATGCAGTCCTGTGTGTGCGTCAGGAGGAGGAAGACGACTGATTGTGAGCGGCCTGGTGCCAGGAATGGTATAGATTTACCTCTGTTTCAGAATTTATATAAGAAACGCTCCCTTCCCAGGGCTCTTCAGAGCTATTGCTGTGCTCGCTCCCAAAGTCACTGGCAGAGCAGTCTATGTCACTATACCCAAGGCTTCGAGGCATGGACACGCCACTGTCCTTACATCTATTGGCCCAGCTGGCGACATCAGAATACTTGGTATATGGATCATCGTCTGCTGAATACCTTTGAGGAAAGTTAAACAAGGATGCCAAATTTAATATAATATAAACTGCACAAAACAAAAAAGCGATGAATGAGTACCTTACAGTGGCTGAGCCCACTGCATACACACACCCACACCTGATGTACGTGTATGATACACATCCACAAAGAATTATAAATGGGTCGGTGTTATGGGGTTTAGCATTTTGCACCACTCTGAAAATGTGTAAAAAGTTTTCCCAAATGGTAGGTACACTTAAAGGTCTTGCCCACTTACAAAATCAATTCTTTGTGCGCCAGGCAATATGACATGCATAACCGACTAATTAAGCATAGAAAGAAGCAAGGCACGCCAAAGTCCCCCAAAATATAAGAATTTATTTCAATGCCATCAGCAGGTAAATCTGTGTAGATAGTGGGCCAATGTTGTTGATCAAAGCCCATAAAATACATATGAGAATAAATACGATAACGGATTGTCAGATATAAGGAACACTATTATGGGTATAGTTGATTACATCCAGTATGGGAAATCCAGACTTGAATAATTAAATTGCTCATTGTATATATAAAATCACCTTTAGTATATAGAAGTCCAAGATGGAGGAGCACAAAATGGATTAATTATTTTTTATTTATGGTTTTATTCAATTTAAAATAAAAACAAAAAAACACTTTGTAAAAAAGACCAACATGTTTTCATAGCAACAGACTCTTGGGCCAAGTGACCTAATTTTTCCTATGCAAGGGACCAATACAAAAACAAAGCTTCAAAAAGATGAACAGTAAATTCATAGGATAAAAAAATACTCAAGACCAATTGGGACATCAATCTGCACAGATTACATTCTGCTTTGAATCCCACAGCTTGTCTTATTACTATGGATGCTAGTTGTAGATTTCCATCCTACCTGCTATAGGTAATCACAGGAGCATCCTTTGGAGGATTGGGGGAGGAATGCTGAAAAAGGAGGAGGAAAGTGTTATCAGAAACCGCATGCTTCCCTTTATACCATGGCGCAGGTCCTACCTGGAAACGTCACCAAAACGGGGTATGTTCACACATGGCAGATTCGTTGCATGTGAAAATCAGTTCCCTGTAGGGTTGAATGGAGTTTCTTCTGCAGCATGTACATTAACGTCTGCAAACCCCATGCACAAAATTGGGACAGTGACATTTCTGCACCAAATCTGTTATGTGTGAATATGCCCTAAAATGAGTTTTACACGCCAACAACAACAAAAGCCAACTGCATGTTTAATCTGTAATCTCCAGGAAAGAAACCTCAAAACGCTCCATTTCAAGAAAATTACTACCATTGAGCAGGATCCTACGCTTATGTCTGGAGAGTTAATATCACTGGGAAATTAAGCAGCAGTCGTTGTATAAAACTTTGAAGATACCTGGACTAGAGATGAATGACACTTGTGCCATATGGGAACTATACATAAGTGGCAATGAAGACTTACCATCAACGTTTCCACTCGCATGAGATTTTTTAAAGCAACCTTCTAGGGAAAAACACTCATAAAGCTTGCCGTATTCAATGAATAAAAGACTCAGCTTCTGCTACTGATCTGAGTGCTGTGGATTTTCTACCCAAGTATAGCCATATTTAATGTCGACTGATGAGATACAAAGAATTCAGAATTCTGCTGTTGTGTTCTAGGAAGAGAAGAACAGACGTCTAGCAGGAATAATTAACCACGACACTGGCCCCACTGGCTAACGGGCTCCGGTGATCTTATGTAAGGTGGCCTGCCTTTTTTTCATCTGGTAAAACTGACAACTCCACAAGTGTGAACGAAGCCTTACATTTACATTGTACATATATATTCTACTCAATGCAACTTACCCGTTTTTTTTCATTTTCAATGTTAGTTAGTGCAAACCGCATGCTGTCATTACTGTCATACAGGGACTTGTTGGCCTCGCTGCAAGTGTAGAGCACAAACATCTAGTAAGTCTCAGACATCTATAAACACCCGTACGGTACCGCATAACAGGAGATGTCATCCGATTCCCACAATTTCCTAAACCACTCAAAACCCAAGGTAGATTGTGAAGATTTATTAATTACTCCGGTATTAAATAAAATATTAATGTATATTAAAAAGGATCCTGCCAGCACATTGTTACATATGGAGTAGTGGTATAGTTGTATAGGCAATTGTTTCCCTTAAAAATGACAACTTTTTTGCAGAGGTCTGATGCACTAGGCATGAGAAACCTAATATGGAAATCACATGCAAATCAAGCTTGAAGTGCAGTGGGGGTGTGTCAATGCACTTAGCAGAAGCCACCAGTATCGACAAGCCCCCAGTGCACTTCCAACCCGATTTGTATACGGCTTTCACACTAGATTTTTCTTAACTGGCACAGTATCTCTACAAAAAAAAGTTTCATTTTTATTTGGGGACAAGCGCATATACAATCATATTACCACTTCCATACGTAAAACCAGGCTGACAGGTTCCCTTTAAAAAGACACAAAATAAGGTAAAACAAAAAAATATATATAAATATATCTTACTCACTTGAGCAACTGAATCTGATTGCTGTACCCGGTGCTCTCGTCTATCATGGTCTTTAGCAGTAGTTTCTCTCTGTTTTATAAGAAAATGGATTTACAGGTTTGGTTTAGCCTGGCATTACATTTAGGGTCTTTAATGTATATACACATCGGGACCTTTAAAGACGCTTCTGATTATTGCAGCATGGTGCCATCCATCGCCGTCACAGTGTACTTTTTTTTTACTGGATCACAAGGTATGTAATAGCTGTCTACTACAATAGCCCATTTTTGTTTCTCAGCATATTAGCACATATATCTGCCAAATAGAAGCCAAAGGACATTTTCTTGAGCGACACCTTGAACACACACTCGAAACACACGCTGGGAGCTTCCCCGGCGTATACATGGAATGTGGTGTGTGTAGCCGAATACATCATTATCAATAGCAGAGCAAACAAATCGCACACTAAACCAGGACTTCTCTACACATGTGTAGACAAATACAACATCCTTTTTCCTTGGAAGTAGCTGTTCATGAAGATGGCTCCAAACACACAACCTAAATAATCCCTCCATTTAGTCTATACTCCCTTATATTGTTATCCAGTTACATCATGTGAGCTTTCCCACAGCTCTCTCACTCATTTCTGTATGCACACACACTGCGTATAATGGAGGATTACATTAGGATTTTGTCATTTTATTTTTTAACCTATCCTGCCCTGTCAGATATTCCCAAAAATCCATTTATAAGAAAGGAAGTTTTGATACTATGTTAGCCAGTTGAAGTGAATATTAACTGATCTCAGAAAAAAAAAAATGAAGCCTCGTTCACACGTTCAGTATTTTACCTCAGTATCTGTAAGCCAAAACCAGGAGTGGGTGATAAATACAGAAGTGGAGCATATGTTTCTATTATACTTTTCCTCTAATTGTTCCACTCCTGGTTTTGGCTTACAAATACTGAGGTAAAATACTGACCAAATACTGAATGACCTTGGCCTGATCTTGTAGATATGATACATCTTAATGAGTAAAAAAAAAACAATACATGATATTGTAAAGCAAGCTTTCAAGACAGCTTAGGTCTGCTAATCAGGCATGGAGTACCCAATACCATGCCCGGTATGCCCAATACCATGCCCGGTATGCCCAATACCATGCCCGGTATGCCCAATACCATGCCCGGTATGCCCAATACCATGCCCGGTACCATGCCCAGTATGCCCAATACCATGCCTGGCATGCCAATCCCATGCCAGATGAAGGGACCCAACTAATCTGGAAAGCTTGCTTCACAATATCACTTATTTTTTGTTAGCCATTAAGAAAAATATCTACAAGATTATTATTTAGCTTCTGTTAGAGCGCGTTCACATGACTGTATTTTCGGTCAGAGTGCTATCCATGGAAAAAGGGACCAAACTTGGACCAATGTTATCCAATAAGGCAGCGCAGGAGAGCGATGTTTTTTTTCCATTGACCAAACCCGTGTGTAAAAAGAAAAAATCCACATGGTGACAGTATAGCATCCGATTTTTATGGATTCATTGCATTTCTCTAACATAGGAATCTAAATGGTCTTGTAAATGAATAATAGCGGCTGTTGTAAAAAAAAAAAAAAAAAATTATATGTATATATATATACACACACTCACCGGCCACTTTATTAGGTACACCTGTCCAACTTCTTGTTAACACTTAATTTCTAATCAGCCAATCACATGGCGGCAACTCAGTGCATTTAGGCATGTAGACATGGTCAAGACAATCTCCTGCAGTTCAAACCGAGCATCAGTATGGGGAAGAAAGGTGATTTGAGTGCCTTTGAACGTGGCATGGTTGTTGGTGCCAGAAGGGCTGGTCTGAGTATTTCAGAAACTGCTGATCTACTGGGATTTTCACGCACAACCATCTCTAGGGTTTACAGAGAATGGTCCGAAAAAGAAAAAAAATCCAGTGAGCGGCAGTTCTGTGGGCGGAAATGCCTTGTTGATGCCAGAGGTCAGAGGAGAATGGGCAGACTGGTTCGAGCTGATAGAAAGGCAACAGTGACTCAAATCGCCACCCGTTACAACCAAGGTAGGCCTAAGAGCATCTCTGAACGCACAGTGCGTCGAACTTTGAGGCAGATGGGCTACAGCAGCAGAAGACCACACCGGGTACCACTCCTTTCAGCTAAGAACAGGAAACTGAGGCTACAATTTGTACAAGCTCATCGAAATTGGACAGTAGAAGATTGGAAAAACGTTGCTTGGTCTGATGAGTCTCGATTTCTGCTGCGACATTCGGATGGTAGGGTCAGAATTTGGCGTAAACAACATGAAAGCATGGATCCATCCTGCCTTGTATGGAGCATCTTTGGGATGTGCAGCCGACAAATCTGCAGCAACTGTGTGATGCCATCATGTCAATATGGACCAAAATCTCTGAGGAATGCTTCCAGCACCTTGTTGAATCTATGCCACGAAGAATTGAGGCAGTTCTGAAGGCAAAAGGGGGTCTAACCCGTTACTAGCATGGTGTACCTAATAAAGTGGCCGGTGAGTGTATATATATATCCAGAAGGAAAAAAAGAAATGTTGGGTGGCACTGCCTGCAAAGTTAAATTTACCACTACAGGATGTATAATGATCCAGCATTAATCACAGCAGCCCGTAAATCCTGGCTTGGGGTGCTCCTCTGCCAAAGTCATAAATAATCCAATAAATAGATAAAAAGATGAGGGCACTCACCAATCTTCTCAGGATATAAACTTTATTGAAAAAAAGTGTTCATGTTAATTCCATGGCCGGAGCTACTAGAGCCTTAGCTCTTGTGAGCAGGGGAGAACCAAGACGACGGCCGTTTCGTGCTGTGCCTGCACTTCTACGGGTCAATTGACCCGTAGAAGTGCAGGCACAGCACGAAACGGCCGTCGTCTTGGTTCTTCCCTGCTCACAAGAGCTAAGGCTCTAGTAGCTCCGGCCATGGAATTAACATGAACACTTTTTTTCAATAAAGTTTATATCCTGAGAAGATTGGTGAGTGCCCTCATCTTTTTATCTATTTATTGGAGTATATATATATATATATATATATATATATATATATATATATATATATATATATATATATATATATATATATATATATATATATATATACACACACACACACACACATACACATATACATATATGTATATATATTTCACTTTTTCTGGATGAAGCTGAACCATTTTGTACATACTCATGTGAACCTACCATTATTGGGAGCGAAAATTACAGTTCAAATCTATAAATAAAGTGCTTTTCATCTACTACAGAAATTCAATAAAATTTGAAGCAGAATATGTACTGAAATAAAAAACAACACACATTACTCACTACTTAAATTATTTATCTGCCATCGTAGCACTAGTGCTCCTGTGTCCAGCACTAGTGTTAGCATGGCACTTCACCACTGTGGATGTAAAATAAGTGGCATCCCTACGGTGTCCTATAATTTTTCATGCCAGCATCAATGACACATCATGTTAAAATGTGACTGCTGCGGCTAAAGATCTTGGGATCCCTGGCACTAGAACAGTAGGCAAACAAGTGAGTAATGCGTCTTCTGCTGGCAGCTATTTTTACATTTGACACTCCCCTTGATCAGATAACATTACAGATATAGTAGGTGGAGCAATGGAGGCGTGTTATTACCCCGATTTCCTTATCCTCTGATTCTTGTGCTTGCTATATTAGATGGCGTCAGAATAACCATACCACGAGAATAACCACAGAAACAATGAATGTTTGGTCAACGCCAAGCTCCCTACGTTCCTCACCTTTCATGCTGTGCCCGCTGATCCGTAAAGTCACTTTTCAGCCTGTCCAGATCAGTCTGTAGAAGTGAGATGTTTGTCTGTGTCTCCAGCAGGGTTCGTTTCAAGTCTGAATTTTCCTTCAAAAAGAAGAAAAAAAAAAAAATACCAATAAGGCTCTAATGACATCTTGTTTTTGCAGTTTTTCATTGTCACACACCAACAGTATCCATAGACTACTTAAGGACCCAAGCAAATAGCAAAAGTGTTTTCTTTGCCCTCTCCGTCTAGCACAGGCGCCAGCTGTATTACGCTGCCAGCACCCGAGAGAAATTCATCCATCAGACCTAGTTCTGATCTAATCAGTTGTACATGTTAAATCGCATTGTCATGAGCGACAGCTGCATTAAAAAAGATACCCAAGGAGGTCGCTGCCGGTTCAGAGCCTATCGGCACAGTGGGACGTGTCCTCCTGATGGCTTACATGTCAACCAAGATATTATTCCTTTGAAGCCCTCTGGTGTCATAGGACACTACTAATTTTGTAAAGTGTGGATTTATTACCACCACAAATTGTGTGATGTTTTGTCCCAATAAGAGCCGCTATCAGTATGTATTTCCTCCTTGTTCCCCAAACCATTAGCAAAATGTAAAAAAAAACAAACAAAACAGATTGTTATTGCCCATTGAAGTGTAAAAACATTTATCCTATATGGTGATAATGGACAAAAAAGAACCTTATAAATTTGGCAAAAACGTAACAAAAAAGCAGTGGTGGAATTGCATTAATTTCCACCATTTTCTTCCATTTGGAATTTATTTTTCAGTTCATTAGCAGAAAATATAACTTGTTAAGCACAAAAACAAGCCCTCATACAGCTATGCCAACCTCCCAAAAAATAACACAATGGTCCTTGGAAGAGATGGAAGAAAAATCTAAACTGCAAAAATGAAAAATCAACCATCCTTAAAAAAAGGAATCTGTCACCAAGTTTTTACTACGTAATCGGAGAGCAGCATGATTAGCTTTTTACTGTAGTTTGTAGAAAAGCACTGATTTATCAGCAGACTATCACTAGATGACTTAAATCTGCTGCCATGTAGCCCCAACCAGGTTCTCTGCCCCTACATTATGCTGCTCTCCGATGGGGTAGCAAAAACCTGGCGACAGATTCTCTTTACGGGATTCAATCTTCAGGTGTATGTACACTGATGGCATTTAGCTTTAGCAATGGCTCAATAGTGGAACACATTGATTGGAACCTTTTCTCCATATCTGTAATATGTCATACCCATTTTATTTCTATATTATTATAACAGGTTCATTGAATTTTTTTCTTTTTAAATATTGTCGTGATTTTTAGTCAAGGGAGCAATATAGGTGTTATTTCATATCTGTTGGAGCCGTCCTCGCGAGGTAGACATGCCAAAAGCATACAGGCCCAGAAGAAGCAAAAAATCATTATATTTAGGTCATTGCGGCAGAATAGCTGCGATCAGCTTTATCCATTACTTATGCCTAATACAGACTACACGAATGGTAGGAACATGGCCTCACGTGTAGTCACTGTATGACCTGTCTGGGCCATCTAAAACATACAATGAAATAAAACTGCGGTTTTCACTTTTTTTTGTACATTACAACATACAGTATAAAATACATCAGCTCCTGCTCATACAGTGGGGAAAGGCAGGGGCCGCTAACAGTTAGGGGACACAGCCCATCCATGGGTTATGTCCGTTAGCTGGGTGTCCCGTGTTGAATAGCCTGTATGTTTTCCCCCAGAGACCATTTATTTTGATGTTTGCAAGTAGTGCGTAACTTTTAGAGGGAATTTTCTTTGAATTCATAGTCTTGGTAATTCTTTACCAGTCCCTTGTTAATACACGGAGTTCCAGAGATGAATAATTCAGCACTGGAGATACACTTTGTGATGGTATGGAGGGGAAAGCGGCACAACCTGTACGTCTGGGCATGTCCATCACAGACGATAACGAACACATTCACACATGGTGGAATTGCAACGCAATTGAAGCACAGTTTTTTGCATTTGTGCAGCAATTTAGAGTATGATGCATGTAAATGGGACGTTCAAAACAACATCCACACAAAAAACAAAACAAAACACATTTTTGAAGATCTGCAGCACCCTCATTATATCGTAGAAAAGTTGGGCATTTCCAACAGGGATTGTCAGCCCATGCACTTAGTGTATGGGCATCACAAGTCTAGGAGACCCGCGCCTTTAAATTGGGCCTAGATTTTAATGAGGCCTTCCTCCACTTATCATCCACCGCCACTAGATCACCAGGGTTACAAGGTTCCTTTCTGCTACAGCCAGTCAATTTTTGGGCAAGGGTGTCTATGATTCCCATAAAATGTTTTTAAAAAATGTACCACCTATAGGGAAAGGTTTGTCAGCCCATGCACAGTGAATGGGCATTACAAGTCTAGGAGACCCGCTTTATGTGAACTATGCATAAATGTGTGCATGTCACTATCTCTCAGGGTCCTTATTAAGGCACATGCTGTCTAAATGTATGACCGTTGGATCGATCATCAGGTTTCACAATGCAAACTGCACACATAATGTAAAATAGCCTCTTAAACTCGAGAAAGCTCTGAACATCCGGTAGCCTTATTAACGGCCCCTTAGGGTATGTGCACACGTCAGGATTTCTGGCAGAAATTTTCCTGACAAAAACCGGACATTTCTGCCAGAAATCCGCATGCGTTTTTACCGCGATTTTACCACGGTTTTTGTGCGTTTTTTCCAAATGCATAGAATTGCGGGAAAAACGCGGAAAATCCGCAAAATTAATGAACATGCTGCTTTTTTTTTTACCGCGATGCGTTTTTTTCGCGGAAAAAAACGCACCATGTGCAAAAAACATGCAGAATGCATTCTAAATTATATTAAAAATGCATACATTATGCATCCTGAGTTTTTATAGCGTTTTTATGGCGAAAAAACCTGAACGTGTGCACATAGCCTTAGTCTCCTTCCCTCTCTGCTCCTGCAGAGATCTCACACCGCTCAGTATAAGCTGTAGCTGGCAGACTGGATAGAGCCTGAATACAATAGGACGCACTCCATCTTCACCGCTTTCTGGCAAGGCACACTTTTGGGGTTTGTCGAATATGCGATTTAAGGAGCTTTTATTTCATTTGGAAATTAAAATAATTTTTGGAATCTTTTATTGTGATATATGGGGCCTAATTTTTATATAATTTTCCTACTCTACTTTTTCCATTATCATTGGGAAAATAAAAGGAAATATGTATTTTTTTATATTTTATGACCACAAAGGACAACTAAAATACATGTTAACACTTATTCGGTTTTCCGTAACAATTATTTTTACATATCTGTCATGACGGAGGCGTGATGGCTAGTGATGAGCGAACGTGCTCGAGTAACGTGTTATCCGAGTATCTTGGGCGTGCTAATATGTTCTGAGCACACATACAGGGATTGCCCATTTGTTAGGCTTAGGAGTTAACTCTGAATGGAGACAAAAGGTAATAAGGAATAATATGCATTCGATGTATCAGAATCTAAACAAGCCATGTACAGTTATGTAGGTTGCTTACAATGTATGCACACATATGAAAGATCTTTTCAGAACTTCCGAGTGCGAATCGCAAAGTAAATAATACACGTAGTGAAGCATGTACAGTGTAAATATAGGGAACCTGCCTGGTGTGCTACAGTTCACTGGTCACAGCCCCGATACTTAAGATAAGAGACAGCTGCCTTATATAAGGCACTGCATGCTGTGTATATGCACTTAGCGGAAAGTATACACCTGGAGGTTTTCCCAATCTATATTTAACATTATCATACGCTGCCATATACCAGACAATTTGCTTAAAGCGTAACCGTTGTACTATTGTTTTATTAAAAATGAATATATGTTAAAATAAGCAATTTTGTAAAATATCTTATCAGAAAATCTGCTCCCCCTGGACTGATCAGTCATTTAAATAAAATGTCAATTCCAGGTAAAATCTGTATTCAGTGCAGACAGACTGTTCCATTCCTGAGATAGGAGATGGCAGTTGGTGCCGATAACATTCTATGTAGAATTCCACCCCCCTCTCCCCTACATAGAATGTTATCGGCACCAACTGCCATCTCCTATCTCAGGAATGGAACAACCGGTCTTCACTGAATACAGATTGTACCTGGAATTGAGAATTTTGAGAATGACTGATCAGTCCTGGAGAGAAAGAAGCAGATTTCTCTGATAAGATATATTACAAAGTTGCTTATTTTCCCATGTCCCAGTGATTTATGGAAGAAAAAAAAATATCAACACACTGATTACTCTAACTGTATAGTGCAATTTCCTATACATAGAGCCCCAAAAAAAATAAAATAAATGATAACCTTGGAGGTATACTTTTTTTTGCAATGACTCTGTGATGGATGGATGCCCAGGTATCTATACTGACTGTGGCCAGTGTCACACATACATACGACTCCAGAGTTTATGTGATCGGCAGTGGCCACAAATGGAGAACGCACTCCTGGTGAGTCCGTGTCTGAATCCAACTAAGCGTTTCTTGTTAATTCAGCCTCTGAATATTTATATACCATATATACTCGAGTATAAGCCGACCCGAGTATAAGCCGAGACCCCTAATTTTGCCACAAAAAACTGGGAAAACTTATTGACGCGAGTATAAGCCTAGAGTGGAAAATGCAGCAGCTACTGGTAAATGTCAAATATAAAAATAGATACCAATAAAAGTAAAATTAATTGAGACATCAGTAGGTTAAGTGTTTTTGAATATCCATATTGAATCAGGAGCCCCATATAATGCTCCATACAGTTTATGATGGGCCCCATAAGATGCTCCATATTAAAATATGCCCCATATAATGCTGCACAAATGCTGATTATGGCCCCATAAGACGCTCCATAGAGACAATTGCCCCATATAATGCTGCACAAATGCTGACTATGGCCCCATAAGATGCTCCATAGACACATTTGCCCCGTATAATGCTGCACAAATGCGGATTATGGCCCCATAAGATGCCACATACAGATATTTGCCCCATATAACGCTGCACATGGCCCCATAAGATGCTCCATAGAAATATTTGCCCCACATAATGCTGCACATGGCCCCATAAGATGCTCCATAGAGATATTTGCCCCATATGCTGTTGCTGCGATAAAAAAAAAAAAATCACATACTCATCTCTCGTCGCTCAGGCCCCCGGCACTTGCTATACTCACCTTCCCCGTTCCACAGCTGAGCGCCATGGTGTCTTCCCCGTCCCCCGCACTGAAGTTCAGGCAGAGGGCAGCGTGCTCACTAATCGCATCATCGCGCCCTCTGACCTGAGCGTCACTGCAGAGGACGCGGAAGAAGGAGTGGCGCCGACGGTGGAACGTGGGACAGGTGAATATGCCCCTTTTATACTCACCTGCTCCTGGCGCGGTCCCTGCAGGTCCCTGGTTCTCCAGGCGCTGACAGCTTCTTCCTGTATTGAGCGGTCTCATGGTACCGCTCATTACAGTATTGAATATGCGGCTCAACCCCTATGGGAGTGGAGTCGAGTCCATATTCATTACTGTAATGAGCGGTACCATGTGGCCGCTCAATACAGGAAGAAGCTGTCAGCGCCCAGAGAACCAGGGACATGCAGGGAGTGCAGGGACCGCGCCAGGAGCAGGTGAGTATGATTACACAGCTGCCGCTCCCCTTCCGACCCCTGGGAATGACTCGAGTATAAGCCGAAAGGGGCACTTTCAGCCTAAAAAAATGGGCTGAAATTCTCGGCTTATACTCGAGTATATAAAAAAATATTTGAACAATTATCCAAAGTCATGACCTAAGAAAAATAGTCAAAACTTAATACAGATGCTGGGAATAGGGACAATGTGACTGCTTATAATATTCACATTATGGAAGCCTTGGGCATTGCTCACTGTAAGTCATAGATCAGGACTTGCTTACCTGAGAAAGGTCATAGATTTGTTTTTTAAGCTTCCCACTCTCCTCTCTGGTTTCTTGGGCTTTCAGTTCATCTTTGTGCTTCAAATCAAAAATACAAAAAATAAATAGCGTTAATAAAAATATAGTTATGCTAAAAAATTACAACTGAACTGAAAATTCATGGGAAATAGCTGCACGGTAGTCAATATATGTTCTCCTGTGACAATCTGGAGCACAAGAACGGCCAATTACATGAGGGCTCTTACATGTATCCTGGGACTGTGCGAGATGCATTTTCCATGTAACGGAAGCCAAAGTATTTTAGGGTCACTTATTGTAGGGGAAAATGCAGCTGAGCCCTTTAAGAGGGAATATAGGGCGCTTTCTGTTTTTAACCGAAATGAGGTTCTCACAATAACATGAAACTTTGCATCAATGACCGATAAAGATTTTAATTCCTTTTAAAGAGGTTCTGCAGCAGCTGAGTTGTGAGATACGCTTACAATAAATATAACATTATGTAGAAGTTCTGTGACCAATCAATCCAAACACTAAGATCTTACCACATATATTCTCGCTCTGCTTTTAGCTGCTGAGCTTTGTGGTTCAGCACAAGACCACAACTACTAAACTGCTACATAATAGTAATCTTTCTTTAGGTGGGACGTCTGAAAGCCACTTATCAGAGGTCTATGCACGGTGACGTGATTGGTGATCATGTGTTCAGGACCACCAGCAACCAATACACAGTATATGTAATACATACACGCTATTAAGTGATGAACTCAAACCACCAAGTGACAGGAATAGCAAAGACACAAAAGGAAATTAAAGAAAAAGCGGAGTTACAATATAGTCCTATACAGGAACTTTAATGATTATGGTGTTGTATTTTACTCGTCACTTGGTTATATAAAGCTGCTGGCACTATGGATATAACGTTCCAGCACCAAATTGTCATAGAGTCAGAATTAGTAGACCCCCAAGTGAAACGTACCACATTGTTTAGCCACAAGCAGTCATGAAAGAACAAAACCGGGAAGAGGACTTGGTGGCAGCTAGTATGTAGCCAACTCCAATTTACCGGTTATTGTATAAAGATTTACTGTTTTACGTTATGGGTGCCTGTTTGACTTGACGGGTCACATCTATGTTTGTGGTGAAGCACCCGCTTGATGAATAAAATGATGCCCTGCTTACAGCAATACACCAGATGCTGATAAAACTTGTTTGGGAGGGTATGAACCCAACATGATGATAAGGGTCTGAAGTGTGATAAGAATCATGCATCATTTTTGATCTGGGGTCTCTATTTTTATGCTGCAATATACATGCTGAGTACAGTATAAAGACTCGCCTTGGGAATATGTGGTTATAGGGGTGGCAAATTGGTTAGTGAGTTTGTAGCACAGATTGGTTTTTTTATACAATAACCGGTAAATTGGAGTTGGCTACATACTAGCTGCCACCAAGTCCTCTTCCCTGTTTTGTTCTTTCATGACTGCTTGTGGCTAAACAATGTGGTACGTTTCATTTGGGGGTCTACTAATTCTGACTCTATGACAATTTAGTGCTGGAACGTTATATCCATAGTGCCAGCAGCTTTATATAACCTAGTGACGAGTAAAATACAACACCATAACCAATAAAGTTCCTATATAAGTGACGAGTAAAATACAACACAATAATCATTAAAGTCCCTATATAGGACTATATTATAACTCAGCTTTTTCTTTTATTTCCTTTTGTGTCTTTGCGATTCCTGTCACTTGGTGGTTTGAGATCATCACTTTGTTGTGTTTGTTAGTTCAATAAAAGTGAAGTTTTAGGTCCCATGCTATTTACACATGCATTTTTGTGGATTGTATCCTGCTTCATATATACACGCTATTAAGTATCTTGTGAGGAGAAGCCTACCTTTGCCATCCGGGCAACCCTGGCATGCAGGTCTGATATTTCATTCTGGTGTCTTCTTTGCATCTCCTGAACTGTAGCTTCAAGTCTCTGTTCCTCCTGAGACAATACATAGGATTTCAGGGCAGCGTTTTGATACAAGGAACTAATGGCACATACATTAATTTCAGCTGTTCATCAATGCCGTATACCGTAGCAGCACACTCCTGTCTTATCACTACAATGTTGTATTCTTAACCTACAAAAGCCATGTGATCAATCAGGTAATTACAGGTCTAACAGTAACACCCCAGCTATGCCTTATATACAGGCCAATTACAGGAAGCATGGCAAATCCAAAACGCAGAGAATGTGCCCAGCCGGATCCAAGTCATCATTCCCTGGGTGTTACCACTTATTCATTAACACAAATAACGCCAATGAACTCACCCATTAGTTCACTGTATGTTGTCACTACCAGGACAACCCCTATAAATGAAGTAGTCCCCCTTATTCATTTATTTTACTTACTTAGATACAGTAGCACCATTAATTTCCACAGCACTTTACTGACCCCATTGGGACTCACAACCTGAGTCCCTAATAGTTTGTCTGTCGAGGGTGGGAGGAAACCTGAGTACTCGGAGGAAATCCACGCATACACAGGAAGAACATACAAACTCCTTGCAAATGTCATTGGTGGGTTTGGAGTCCAGGACCCTAGTCCTGCAAGGCTATGGTGCTAAACACTGAGCCTCAGTGCTGCCCATTAAAAAAAAATAAATAAAACACATACTCACTTCCAATACTGGCACCATTCAAGCAATGTTGGCACTCGATTGTTACATCAAGTGAGCCCTGCTGCCTATCAACTTACGCCACTAGGCTGCAGGGCTCCCGTGACAATGTCATGCAAGCTCCAGGGCCAACATCGCTGGAACGGCTCCGGTACAGGAAGTAATAGTAATAATAGGATAGGTTGGGCTTTTGATGGGGCAATGCCAAGGATGCAAATTTGATTTCTTTATTTTTAAAAAAGTGGAAAGCATTTTTTCATTTAACTTTTTATAGCCCTCTTCGACTTGAACCTTCAATTGTTTGATTGATTGTTTATACTGCAATTCACTAAATTTCTTTTCGTGCGTCGGCTTCACAAGAGGACTTAGATGACAGGTAACTCATCAGCAGCCCGCTTGGCCCCTCAGGGAACCGATGGGAGCAGGTATGCAGGCGTCATTTCAATGATTCACAGCAACACTTGGGGGGTGGGGGCCTGTTTAACACGGATCCTTTTTTGTACTTCACTATGATTCTGATTGTTCTTGTAAAAGTCTCGTATTCTAGAAATGATATAATTGTGAATGATGCCACAAAACAAATACAAGACTTGGCGCAAGATTCTTTGTTTGGGTCTGTCTTACCTGTTCACGAATTTGACTTTCTACTTTAACTAAATGATGCTGCAAATCTTCTTCCAACTCCGCCATCTGTAGGGCTGTGGTCTCCTCAGTCCTACAACATTTATGAACAAGCTTATAATTTATACGATATAGGACACCATCACACAATGACAAAAATCAGTAAAAGTACCAAGTGTTATATTGTAGTGCACACGTTGGCCCACAGTTATGTACAATGAAGTATCTACTACTCTAATTTGAGCAATTTGCCAAATTAAAAAGGTGCATACCGCTTAAAAATTTGGTTCATTTGAGACGGTCTATGTGCAAAAAAAAAAAAAGAAATCAAACATATATCTTCTGGTGGCAAGTGAAGGCCAAGTAGAATAATAACTATAGTTTACACCAGGTTTTCGCAGCTACCAAGCTCTAAAAATTGGAAGAATCAAACCAGTGTTCTAAATGCTAAATTTATACAACACAGCACATGGCAAACGCTGGAAAATAGTGCGTGGTTTACCTGGATAAGGAGTGGACATCAACCTTTAGATAGATGTATAACACGTAAAGCCAAAAAAACGGCAGAAATATGGGTGCAAATCTATGACTACTTGTAGGAGATGTAGATGTAAATTATGTATTTGAGTACAGTCCAAAATTTGGCCACATTTATTAAAAGGTGTTTTCGGTGCAATTTAAAAAAATATTATATTATAATATATACTGTATATATATATATATATATATATATATATATTTTTTTTTTTTTTTGTATAAAGTCTGGCGTGTGACATGCCAGTGTTAACAAATCTGTCATATTTGCCTCCCTGAAGATCACTTGCTCGTTTATCATCATTTTTCAGATTTGGCGAGTTCTAAGAGAAATAGTATACGCATATTGTTCTGGATCACTGCAATAAACCAAAGCATGTGCGTCCCGCAGGACAGATGCAGCAGACTTCAGCTTGAGGTATCATAATCCCTCACTTCTCCAGTTTCCAGAGTGACTTCACGGATGGCCGATTCGCGTTCTTTTGTTCACAATTTTTCATTTCAAATTAAAAGAGAAAAAAAAATCCACTTCAATTAAACAACACAGTAAGGTGTAATACAGCGGTAGAGTGTTCCTCAAGAAGCAGTGTGGCCCAGTGTACGGTTTTCATGCTGTGCTGTGGATATTACATCCTGTACCTCACTGTGTCCTATTGTAAGATCCCTCTGCAAACTTAATCTTATAGCCATGGTTACGGAGACAGAAAGCAGGTTACAATGCTGAGGCCTGATACAGATTCTGTTTTTTTGGACACAAACCTTTTTAGAACGGATTCCAGTTTTTCAGTGTTTAGCCGCTGAGCTCGGAAGTCATAAGACATGTTCTCAAGCAGTTTTTCATATTGCTCAAGGAGGCCGGGTACAGACACCCCCTGAATGTCCTGGTGTAAGCTCCATAGCTGCTCTCTGGTCTCTCTGCAAAACAAACAAATGGATTAGGGCTCACAAGAATGCTACACCTGCCTCTCATTAAGAAGAATTAGGTGTTATATTGTCGGTCAGAAGAAAAAAAAAAAAACAAGCGATAAATTTGCAGAAACAGAAAATGATTCTACATTGTCCTGTATGTATCAATACAAAAATGCCCAGACTCATATTAATCAGTAAGCCAAGCGCCATCACCTACCTACCTGTACACCACTCCATTACAATATACTAACAAAGGAGAAACATAGGAGTTTTATGGTAGAAAACTTATTAATACAATCTCACGTATATTGACAAACCGTTTTTAAAAACATATATATATGATGGTAAAGGACACCAAAGAGCAACATATAAATATGAACGTCCAACGAAAAGGACAAAAAGGTATTAGACAGAAAGAATAAGGGTTAACCTTACCGATGCCGTAATGCGCAACTGGACGCACCCCGACGTACGTTTCGCCGCTTTACAGCATGGCTTTCTCAAGGGGAAACCCTTACTCTTTCTGTCTAATACCTATGTTATAACTTTGTACTTACATGGTAGCATGTGAGACGGAGCTATTATGAACTGTGGACATTATCATGCATTAACCATTGGGACAGAACTTGTGCTGTCCTCCCCCTAGAGGTCTTGTGGGGATATGTTTGGACACACTATTGGATAGGGTTATTTACCTCATATATTTTTAGTCCTTTTCGTTGGACGTTCATAATTATACGGTGCTGTATGTTGCTCATTGGTGTCCTTTACCATCATATGTATTTTTTTAAAAAACTGTTTGCCAATATACGTGAGATTGTATTAATAAAGATTTGTCATAAGTTTTTCTACTATAAAACTCCTATGTTTCTCCTTTGTTAGTATACTAACATTTACTTCAGTTATCAAAATTGCAAAACCCGTATTTTTTCTGGTAAATTGACAAAACCTCATTCGCAATGTGCTCACAAACTTTCAGTTCTGACTGGGGAAGACTTAGAAAGGAGCTGAACTTTGTAGACATCATCACGCAGAATTGTCAGAAGTGTTGAGGGTTTGGCAGGTTAAACTCCCTGATCACTAAAAGAGGGGGACAGAATTGCCCTCATTCAGGACATAATATATAGTCTATGGAATATGTCTAAGGCCGGGGTCACACTTACGTGTGCCATGCAAGTCTCTCGCATCAATACCCGGCACCGGAGTGTGCGGCTGCATGGCGCGCGCCGGGTATTGATGCGTAAGTTTCTCACATTGAACTCGCAAGTGTGACGCCGGCCTCACACTAATTTTATGTCTCATAGGTCAATAATGCTTAGCAAAGTGCTTCTGCCCATATTTCTTAGCGATCTATGTGATTCTCAGTACCCAGACTGCAAAGATCAAAACTGTTCTCATGTCTCTATATGTCATGTCAGTCTCTATCAAATGTTTCTAAAACTGCTGCTACTTTTAACACGCACATACAACTTCAACAGCCATCAGACAAATGCTCCCTCAGCTGACGGCTATTTCTTCTGACACCAGCATACAAATTAACCCACTGTTTGCCTGAGAATGCATGCATTTTCAATGGAGGGAGAGGAATAACTGGCACAACTCTGGAAATGGCTTATCTCTCATTATGAGAACAAAGGTTTGGGCATGATTAAATTCTTCATGCCCGATGCCCACGATCAGGAAGTTGCAGCGCTTTGGACGCAGGGTATTTTCGCTGCATCCAAAACACTGCGCTCTAATCACGCAGGTAAATCCGCATGTGATCACTGATCAATGCGGACTTACCGCATCCAATACATTTTATAGTGGAAATTTTGGTTGCGGAGAATACGGTCTCCACAACAGCTCAAACCCACACCGCAGGTGAGTTTACGCAGCATCAAATAGAAGCGCGGTGGGAATGGGATTTCTATAAGTCCCATCCACTGTGCTCGTAACCTAGAACGCAGCGTTTTGGACGCATCGCAGGTGAGCTGCCTCCAAAACGCTGCTATCCTGGATCGTGGGCACGTACCCTAAGAGGCCCCCACATACAGAAACACTAATCCTCTAGTCTTGGAGGGGTTGACTTCAGAATGTAGTAGAAGAAATCCAGCTCAATGGTGTAAAATCTTCAACTTTATTTGTATGTGATTAAACCATCTTAACATGCATCATAAGTCAATAGATGGGAACGTCACAGATTCTGGGGCAGATTGTATACCATTGAGCTCAATTTCTTCTATTAAATTCTGGTCATCATAGTCGGTGGCAGCAACGTTTATTCCGAGCTCCGGAGATACTAAGGATCAGCGGTGAGATGGTTTTTTCCCAGTTCGGGTTTGACTTTACGCTAACATGTAGGGGCATCCTTACAGTTCCGTGTTGTCATAGTGAAGCCCACTTCACTATATAAGGCCTCTTTCAGACGTCGGTGTGTCCGGTACGTGTGGTGACAGTTTTCACACAAACAGTCACGAATATGTGACTGTTGGACACATGTGGACAGGGCTTGTAATAATCCATACACATGCAGCAAAGACAAGCCTACTGCATACATTCCTGCAATAGATCTCCTGTCCTGGCCTTGGGCACCATATGACATTACTCTGTAATTGCTGGATACCTTGAAGGTTAGTTACACGATCTTCTGCCATGACTATTAACAATAGCATCTATTTATACAGGTCTTCTGTGATTTCAGAGATATAATAATCCTGTAGGAAATTACTCTGCTGGCAGAAAGTGTTAATTGTCAAAATCTTCAGGTTGCCTACATGCTGATTGTAGAGGTAATAAACCCGAATTATGAGCGTATACACACTGTAAAAAGACATGACTCTCAGCTGGCCAAGACTGGGAGCGCGAAGAATGTGGGCGATGGCACTTTCCTTTTATCTTCTACAAACAGGTGTAACTCTTAAGACCAGTTTTACACTGCTCCGACACAGTCACAAATACCAACTCCGACATCTCCATGACTGTTTGCAGTCTAGGTGGAGAATTAATGTGACTCTTCTATGACCCATGACTATGCCTGATCGGCCCTCGTCCAAAGTCCTCCATCACACAAGATCCAGTCACTGTTCAATAACTGGTCGCCACTTGGTGCCAGCGCAGTACCCCTTTCTTACAGGTGTAATACACTTACTCTGGCGCATTGATGTACATGCGATCCAACATATTGATCGTCACATTCGGGGAGAGCATAATCTCATGGCACGACCAAAATATCAGCAACAATTAGAAATGTTACATGCTTACTGGCAAATTTCTTGTGCACTTCCAGTTCTTGTCTGATCTCTCTTTCTAAAACAAACATATATATATTTGTAGGCGGCAGATAAGGAATATACTATATGGAGTGTATATCTGTCCCAGAAAGTGAAGTTGGGAGATATATAAAAATCCAGGTAGTACTGGTTGGTGCAGCAGCTTAGATGCTAAGCCATTTATTTATGATAATTCCAGGCCGGGTTTTATTCTAGTGATGAGGAGGATTTAGTGACGGGACTCATCACTCCCACTCCCGTTCCAGTACAGGTAGTACTGGAGGCTTAGCCAGCTCAGCTGAGAGGTCATCTCATTATAGACACATAAAAAGGCTGAAGAAAAAGCTTCTGCGGGTCACAGCCTCTGCACTGATATGATGTGTTCCTGAGGAGGAAATGCACAGTGCTTAAATGTGCTAAATGCCGATTGGCGGGAGAGCCAAGCCCACATACATCCCTGGTAGCATGAGTCAGTGGTATGGTATGTTAGTTAGCACCTAGTAGGGCCAGTCTTTGTTGTTTTAGGTTTCTTTACTGTTTGTTATCCTTTTGGCTGGAAATAAAAACCCACGTTTCCTTATACAGACTGTGTCACTGCCACCTGCCCTACAACACCCTATCGCTACACCTTAATGGCCAATATATACACTGCTCCAAAAAATAACAGGAACACTTAAACAACAGAATTATAACTCCAAGTAAATCAAACTTCTGTGAAATCAAACTGTCCACTTAGGAAGCAACACTGACTGACAATCAATTTCACATGCTGTTGTGCAAATGGAAAAGACAACAGATGGAAATTATTGGCAATTATCAAGACACCCTCAATAAAGGAGTGGTTCTGCAGGTGGGGACCACAGACCACATCTCAGTACCAATGCTTTCTGGCTGATGTTTTGGTCACATTTGAATGTTGGTTGTGCTTTCACACTCGTGGTAGCATGAGACGGACTCTACAACCCACACAAGTGGCTCAGGTAGTGCAGCTCATCCAGGATGGCACATCAATGCGAGCTGTGGAAAGAGGGTTTGCTGTGTCTGTCAGCATAGTGTCCAGAGGCTGGAGGCGCTACCAGGACACAGGCCAGTACACCAGGAGACATGGAGGGAGCCATAGGAGGGCAACAACCCAGCAGCAGAAACACCTCCTCAGCCACACTGCAAACACGCTACATGCCAGCCGGTCTCCTCTTTGGTTCCTCTAGACTCCAGCAGTTAAAGGACCTTTGGTGATATCATGGTCACATGACCGCGATGCATCAAAGGTCCTTAAGCAGTTTCAACTATTGCAATAGAAATGCTGCCCCTCCACCACCTTTACCTTTCCTAAACGCCAGCCCCGATTGTAAATAAAGCTTATATTTAATTAATAATGAATAATAATTATTATTTTGGAGAAACACTATTTGCTTTCTCATCTACCTTGAAACACTCCAGGGCTCCCATAAAGCCGGAGCTGTCAATCAAGGAAGAAGAGGGCAGAGATAGATGGAAGACAAGTATGTGGGAAGGTGCGCTGAACTGTTTGCACATGTCAAGGTTGCACTGAGCATTTGTGTGTTGTCTCATTTGACCTGAAGGAATAAGAAAAATAAAGGTGATCTTCTCAGAAGGATTAGAGCTGAATGTACCCAAGATGTGGTATTTTCTGCAATTAGAAGACTGAAGGTAAAAAAATAAATCTGTCTCATCAATAATAATGGAGCATGAAAACAGACAGCGCTCCTATATATTGAGCATTTGTTCACTTGCATTCCACAGGACTGACACAAATGAAATATACTTTAATACACACAAGTGACCTGGGCTAGGTTTATAGATAAAGGAAACAAAGGTGAAGCATACGGTAAGGTATGAGAAGATGTATGCACTGCCCTATGATCAGGCTGCCATCAGAGAGCGTCACCCTGCAGTGCTTAGGGCATTGTAACGGCATTAGGAATCTAATAAAATATTAAATGTAAACACAATTGCCAAAAGAATCAAGTACTTATAGGTGCTATCCTACACAATTTCATGGATGTCAAACCTAAATACGTGTGCAGTACACCTTCCTAGTACATGGAACTAGGTGACTGCAGGACACAATATATTTATTAGTGGGCCTGACTAGGTAAACTTTTAGGTACACTTGGGCTATGTGCCCACCATCCAGAAGTGGCAGCGCTTTGGATGCAGCATATTTTCACTGCATTCTGTAGATCTGCATGTGTTTACTTAACCATGTGGACTTACCGCATGCAAAATATTCTACTGATTTTACAATTCTGTTGCGGACATCATTGCAATAGAAATTGACATTCTGCACTCTTTAAAGACTTGTCAGTTTCCGTGGGAGATCCGCAGTTGCACATAGATGCATTTCTAAAATCCCATCCACTGTGCCGTAACATGTGGACGCTGCGATTTTGACGCTGCATAAATACACAGCGTCCAACCCACACCAGTATCTGATCGTGGGTACGTACCCGTAATAGGAAATACAGACCAAAAGTGATTCTTCAGCCACACACAGCATCGAGTACTCATGTAAAATGACACAAAGAATTGAACCCACAAGTACCACAGAAATAATATATTCAAGTCCTCATGGCTGCATATCTCGCGAGACATGCAGCTGCAAGGACTCGAACATATTCGTCTAGCATGCCGAAGACTGTTGGCACCCGGACATGCTCAGATAACACCTTATCCGACAACGTTCGGCCATCACTATTTAGAACTTTTCATACATGGGATACTTCATGAAGAAAATGGACACAAAAATATTTTTATTTTTAATGTAATTTGAGAAACACTGTGGTAATAAGAGCTCTGGCCTTTAAGAGAGAGAAGGAGCCTGTAGTAAGAATTCGACTCTCCACTGGCTCACTATTTTAGGCCTCATTCACACGTCAATGTTTAACTACATACAAGATAAAAAAAATTGTCATTCATGTGTCCTTTTTTACCATCAGTGTTTTTCATGAATGGATAAATAAATGACAAAGCCTCTCCTATACCTTGCAATGTTAAACATGTTCAGCACACTGATGCCATCCATGTGCTGTACGCGCTTTTCACTGACCCACAGACTTGTATTTAACCTTTTCATTCGTGCTACCAGAAAGAAAAAAAAAAACATGTATGCATATGTTTAGCATGAACCCTTGGTCCGTGAAAAACATGGACATGTGAATAGCAAAATAGGTTATAATGGGTACGTGTTGTATCTGTGAGAAAAAGAGAAACAACCCGGATGTAGAATATGGATGTCTGAATGAGGCCTTAGACAGATTTGCAAGCCTTCCCAATTCTGTGCTAGGATATACAGGTTCTTCTCACAAAATTAGAAAACCATCAAAAAGTTCATTTATTTCAGTTCTTCAATTCAAAAAGTGAAACTCATATTATATAAAGTCATTACAAAAAGAGTGATCTATTTCAAGTGTTTATTTCTGTTAATGTTGATGATTACGGCTTACAGCCAATGAAAGCCCAAAAGTCATTATCTCAGTAAATTAGAATACTTTATAACACAAGGTTGAAAAATGACTTTAAAATCCGAAATGTTGACCTACTGAAATGTATGTTCAGTAAATGCACTCAATACCTGGTCAGGACTCCTTTTGCATCAATTACTGCATCAATGTGGCGTGGCATGGAGGCGATCAGCCTGTGGCATTGCGGAGATGTTATGGAAGCCCAGGTCAGTTTGACAGCAGCCTTCAGCTCGTCTGCATTGTTAGGTCTGGTGTCTCATCTTCCTCTTGACAATACCCCATAGGTTAAAGTTAGGCGAGATTGCTTTCCAATCAAGCACAGTGATACTGTTGTTTTTAAACCAGGTATTGGTACTTTTGGCAGTGTGGACAGGTGCCAAGTTCTGCTGGAGAATGAAATTTCCATCTCCAAAAAGCTTGACTGCAGAGGGAAGCATGAAGTGCTCTAAAATTTCCTGGTAGACGGCTGCGCTGACTTTGGTCTTGATAAAACACAGTGGACCTACACCAGCAGATGACATGGCTCCCCAAACCATCACTGATTGTGGCCTCTCCACTCTTCTTTCAGACTCTGGGACCTTGATTTCCAAATGAAATGCTAAATGTACTTTCATACAAAAACTCCTTGGACCACTGAGCAACAGTCCAGTTCTTTTTCTTCTTGGCCCAGGTAAGATGCTTCTGGCGTTGTCTATTGGTCATGAGTGGCTTGACACAAGGAATGTGACACTTGTAGCCCATGTCCTGGATACATCTGTGTGTGGTGGCTCTTGAAGCAATGACTCCAGCAGCAGTCCACTCCTAGTGAATCTACCCTAAATTTTTGAATGGCCTATTCTTAATCCTTTCAAGGCTGCGGTTATCCCAATTGCTTGTGCACCTTTTTCTACCAAGCTTTTTGCTTCCACTCAACTTTCCACTAATATGCTTGTCTATAGCTCTCTGAACAGCCAGCTTCTTTAGCAATGACCTTTGGTGGCTTACCCTCCTTGCGGAGTGTGTCAATGACTGCCTTCTGGACATCGGCCAAGTCAGCAGTCTTCCCCATGATTGTGGAGCTAAGGCCTCTTTCACACGTCCAGATAATTCCGGTACCGGAGAAATCGGTACCGGAGTTATCCGTGTGCTCACGTGGCACATCAGTGTGGCACACGTGCGGCATCCGTGTGCCGCCTGAGGACCACACGGACCGTGCAGGAGACAGCGCTACACTAAGCGCTGTCCCCCCCCGCTGTGGTGCTGAAGACGGCATTCATCTCTTCTCCCCCGCGAGAGAGAAGAGATGAATGATCAATTTTTTTTATTTTTTTTTGTTAAAAATAAAGTTGCTGGGACCTCCCGCCTCCCATCCCCAGTGCCCGTTGCAGAAGAAATACTCACCCGGCTCCCGTGATGTCTCCTCTCAGCGCTGGCCCCTTCTCCTGTGTGAGCGGTCATGTGGGACCGCTCATTACAGTGAGGAATATGCGCATATTCCTCACTGTAATGAGCGGTCCCACATGACTGCTCACACAGGAGAAGGGGCCAGCGCTGAGAGGAGAGAGGCGACATCGCGGAAGCCGGGTGAGTATTTCTTCTGCAAGGGGCCGGGCGGCGGGAAGTCCCAGCAACTTTATTTTTAACAAAAAAAAACAAAAAATTGATCATTCATCTCTTCTCTCTCGCGGGGGAGAAGAGATGAATGCCGCCTTCAGCACCACACAGGGGGGACAGCGCTTACTGTAGCGCTGTCTCTCCTGCGGGCGGTACGTGCACACGGAGGAGAGTGCACACTGTTCTCCGTGTGCACGTGTGCAGGACGTATTGCTGTACGTGCTGCCGGAGAAACACGGACATATCTCCGTGTTTTGCACACGGTCCGTGAAAACAAGGAGACATGTGCATAGACCCATTCATTTAAATGGGTCTACATGTGTCAGTGTCGCCGGTACGTGAGAAAACTGTCACTACACGTACCGGAGACACTGACGTGTGAAAGAGGCCTTACTGAAACAGACTAAGGGGCCTTTTTAAAAGCTTAGGAAGCCTTTGCAGGTGTTTTTTGTAATTATTCTAATTTACTGAGATACTGACTTTTGGGTTTTCATTGGCTATAATCCATAATCTTCAACATTAACAGAAATAAACACTTGAAATCGATCACTCGTTTGTAACGACTCCATATATGGTAATATACGAGTTTCACTTTTTGTATTGAACTGAAATAAATTAACTTTTGATGATATTCTAATTTTGTGAGAAGCACTTGTACTACTGTGTGCAGCGTATATCTAGTTTGTCTTCTCTTGCTATGTCAAGTTTTAAAAAAGGATCTTTCACCAGTTTGAGCATGTTAAACTGGACACATCAGAAATGGTGGCTGCAGAGCTAAGTAAAACACAGTTTTTATCTTTTAAATTTCTCCACTCCATTGCAGAGAAATTAACTTCTAAAGCTTAGGTGATTTAAGTTGGGGTTCTCCAAGAATGAGGTAAAATGGTGTCCCTGATACAACTCCAACAGCATCGTCATCCTCCGTAGGTCTGGCAGCTTTATAGCAGTGCAGAGATAACGGGAAAACCAATCATTGAGGAGGATGAAACTAGAGATAATCTGCACTGTCCTCTGTAGGAAGATATATTTCTTCACATATCACAGCCATTCTGCCTGCCACTGACTGAGGCATGTGTGATACAGCTAACGAGACCGGACAATAGCTGTATGTCTTTAGAGTTCAGCCCGGCTTGTCACATGGGAAGGATGGGATGCAGTTTAATTTATATTAGGGATGCCATTTTCTCTCATTCTTGGAGATTCCCTTTAAATTCAACTGGGCACTACAAGTGATTTGTCTCTGGGGCTTGTAATTCTTCCCCTGCATGAGGCTGACCAATGATAAGAAGACAGCAACATACAGGGGAAAAAAAATTCCCTCAACTCCTCACTGATCTCTGCAGCTATATTGTAGAGATACAACAGAGCTGAATTATGCACCATTACAAACACTTCCAGATCTTATCTTACATTGCTGTCAGCTATCATCCTCCCCTACACTGAATGCCACGATCTAGAAGTGTTGATAATGCAGGAGAAGATGTACACCCTACTAGAGACAAATCTCTAGTAACACTCAGTTGAACTATAAATAAAATTGTAACCTTACACAGCAATATGTCCACAAAAGTAGAGAAATTAATTAAAAAAAAGTTTTACTCAGCACTGCAGCCTCTACTCCATAATGTGATCAGTTTTACATGCTCAAACTAAACTTTCCACAGACCAGCGCCTCAACAAAACCAAAACTGGCAAACTGAAAGTCTATCATAAAGCCTTGCCATATCTGAGCACAAAACTTTCTAGCATTTAGATGCTATATAGAATTACATCCTCACCCTTTCTTGTTGGTATCTCTCAGAGAGACTTTGCACTCACTCTGGGAAAGTGAAAGAAAACCCCCGTGTAAGGGCTCATGCACATATCAGCGATTTTATCACACGAAAAAAATCAGACAGAATTTCATCAGTGATTTTGATCAGACTCAGCAGTGTTCCCCAACTCCAGTCCTCCAGAGCCACCAACAGGCCAGGTTTTCAGGATTTCCTTAGTACTGCCCAGGTGATGGTCTTCTTGCCTGTGCAGGTTCTGCAATTATCATACTAAGGAAATCCTGAAAACCTGACCTGTTGGTGGCTCGAGGATTGGAGTTGGGGAACACTGGATCAGAGTGTCAACAAAGCTTGGTCCAAGTTTCTTTGATTTTTCACTGATGAAACAATGAACTACCCATAGACTTTCATTGTAGAGCTTGATCTGATACTAGGATCAATATCGGAAATGTCTCTGCGAGTTTGCATGGACCACATGGTCCGCAAAAAGTCACAGACATGTGAACTGCCCCATAGACTATCAATGGTGCGAGTGCCAATTTCTGAAAAACATGGTGGCTAGCTCTCGTACATGAAAAACAGACGTGTGGATGAACCCTAATACGGAGGTAAAATTATCCAATTTGCTAATAACCAACATTTCAAAAAGTCTGAATTTCATCTACTGTCACTGTTTCTACAAGAAGTTATAGGTCCACTTTAAGATATTTTGTACTGGTTTACACAATATATTAGAGCCAAGAGCTGCAGTCACAATTCTGTTGACTTCTGAGCTGAAATTTCCCAGCATTTTTTTGCACACAGAATTTAGCACCACACAAAAACACAGCAAATAATGGGCTGTCACACAAACTCGACAGTTATGGGTAAATTTGTGATGCAGTATCTACATGGCCTTATCCTTTGCTGTTAAATGACCTCTGATAGGCACCATGTAAGCTAATGGCAGGTCATTCAAAGGCAATATGTCACGACATTTAACCCATCTAAACTATTAATATGGACATACAGGTTATAGACTGCGGAGGAGAGTGATCCCTGTATGTCTCATATCAGATGTCTATAACCTGTATGTCCATATTAATAGTTTAGATGGGTCAATGGGTCAAATGTGGTGAGACACATTACCTTTAAAGGGGCCTTAAAAAGTGTCACCAGTCAGCAGGGATTTTTTATTTAAGAAAAGAGTAGACAGTCTCAGACTTGTTCATTTTCTAGTTGAAACTCATTAGCAAAAATTTGTAAGTATCCATAATGTTCCCCCAAAGGACCAAACTTTAACAAAATTCAGGTGCGAACGTTCAGCTTGTGGAACCCCGACTTTCAGAGCGAGATCTCACAACCCTCTGTGAACATTCTTGCTCTTTGCATTAACCCCATGCACATTACTAAAATGTTATCAAACGGTAATCACTCCGTCGCAGCTTAGTAAAGTATGCAGCAGTGCTGGGTTAGCACAACGAGCAGAGGTTCTGGAATCCTACAACTTGGAAGTTAGGACCTGAATTTTGCTAGAAAATTTTGTCCTTCCATGGGACGCTTGGACATCTTTTGTTATTTATAAGATTCACCAGTCTGAGGATACCCACTCAAATAAAAAGGGCAGCCCGAGACTGGTGATACTTACGTTAAGGGTGTAGTAAACTAATTGGACAAGCACTTCTTAAATGAAACAATGCCCTATGTAAAAGTAAGACAGTATATGCTCAACTCCCTGATGGCGGCTTTCATGCCATAAAAAAAAAAAAAAAAAAAAAAAAAATCACTGGAATGGTGCCGCTCCGGGGGCGCGTTTATCCTGTTTTTATTTTGCATGGGACATGGTTTCATTTAAGAAGCGGTTGTACAAGTAGTGGAAAACATTTTTGCTCAGTGTCAGTATAAGCAGACAATGCACTCAGCAAATATTTACTTGCGTCATATGCATATTCAACCCAGCTTTACTACTTAATAACAGGGGCAGTCTCTGAGAAATAAGTATTCGGTATGAACTCCATATGCTAAGTACTGTCGTATCATAGTTCAAACACTTGCAAATATTATCAAAGGTTTAGGTTGTTTTTGTTTTTTTTAAAGGGCACCTATCAGTCATGCTGACCTGCAAACAGCACGGTTCAGAGAACAGCTCTGTTCCTACAAACATGTAAATTGGAAGCATACCTTGCTGGGGACGAGGTGACTAGTCAGAGGCATGTCCCCACAAGATTCTCCATGACTGACAGGTTACACAGTGTGCAGGGTGGGGACACACTGAAGGGTCCAGTTATTCTCGTCACCCTGTTTCTGACAATATTTTTTTCTCTGAAATGCTGCAGTGTTTCAGAATGAAACGTGGCAATAACTGAACCAGTCTCAGATTCACTGGTTCCGGCAGCATTAATCGTGTGACAGGTCCCCTTAAAAGGAACATGTCACGTGAAAAATAAGCTGCTAATATACAAGTAGTGATGAGCTAATGTGCTCGGATAAAATCTTATCCGACTATCTGGGAGTGCTGATATGATATGTTCCAGTCTCTGCGGCTGCATGATTTGTGGCTGTTAATAAATAAATAATCTTTATTTTTATATAGCGCTAACATATTCCGCAGCGCTTTACAGGTTGCACACATTATCATTGCTGTCCCCATTGAGGCTCACAATCTAAATTCCCTATCAGTATGTCTTTGGAATGTGGGAGGAAACCGGAGAACCCGGAGGAAACCCACGCAAACACGGAGAGAACATACAAACTCCTTGCAGATGTTGTCCTTGGTGGGGTTTGAACCCAGGACTCCAGCGCTGCAAGGCTGCTGTGCTAGCCACTGCGCCACCAGACTGAACACATATGGGGGTTACCTGTTTGTTACGGAATCCCCACGTGTTCAGACATAACAGCCACAAATCATGAAGCCCAGGGACTCGAACATAATACACGAGCACTCTCAGATAGTCAGATAACACCCGAGCATGCTCAGATAAGACGTTATCCAAGCACTTTCGCTCATCACTATCTGCAAGTTAATAGTGTTCTGACACCATGTGGCGCCCGCAGGAAATTACTTTTAACCCCCCCACAGACCGCGTTTGTCAATCAGTCATGGGGGTGGCACAGGCACGGTTCAGTCACTCCTCTGTGTATAGAGTGTGGTGGCCGGCCCTAATGATGAGCTGCTGTCAGTCAGTGCCGGGGTGCGGTTACAGCCACCGCCCTCCATACACAGAGCAGTGTCTATTAGAATACAAAGAAATTCAGACTGCTACAAAAAGACAATAGAGTATGTTATAGTTGTTATATAACCAAAATTAAAAAATAAAAAAAATAAAAGAACCGTATGTTTTTATATTTTTCCATGAATATGGAGTTTTAACCCCCTAAAGACCCATGTGTTCCTTTAGGACAATCAGTTTATTCTTCATGGTCGCATTCCAGGAGGCATAATATTTTTATTTTTTCATTCAGCCTCCAGTACGATCTGATAGGATATAGTGTAGGGCAGACATAAAGGCCATTGTGAATCTCAGATTGTCATCATAACTCATCGGAATGCCATCATGCTGCAGGCGATCGATCGAAAGTACCATGGGACGACAGAGTGAGTTCTCTCCTTCTGTCAAACTCCTTATGTTCTGCTGTTACAAATTACAGTTACATACATGGGGTTAACTCTATACAGATACATACAAAAATCTTTATTTAAAATCAAATAGATTGGACAGATCGCACTGGTACTGGCGCTGCACCTTGTGATTAGGAGGATGTACACATCCATCATGGAGCACAAAGTGGCAGGTGTTCATGACAGATCTGTACATCATGTGGGATTAAGGGGTTAAAAATTCCCCTACAAGTGTGCATTTTTAAAACACATAGTGCAAATGTAATAATGTTACATCTTTGTTTACAACTAGGGATCCAAACATCCTCTGGTCTTGATATCAGTTCTGTACAAGGATATCCGTGGGATTTAAAAAAACAATCAAAAAAAAATACACACCTTTTTTTGTTCACATTTAGTTTAAATACTGCAGAAATCTCCAGAAATATTTATCACACAAAGATAACATGACCAAGTCATACGCTAGAATGGCATGCATTTACCGTAACAGGTCATAACATGTACATTTAAAAGGGTTATACCCATCTCTAGCCTTCGTGGCTTCTAAGTCCTGGCGACCAAGTTACAAAAAAAACCAAAAAACCATTGATCGCAGCTGAAGAAAGCTGTTTGCGTAACGGCTATAGAAATGAATGTGAGTTATGGAAACCGTGTGGCAAAGTGAACTATGCCATTATTGTGACTCCCGAGTTCGACAACCAGTGTAGCTCATTTTTTTGTGCAGTTTCCGTAATTTCCATTTATCTCTCTACGAGTTCGGCTACGTTCCCATGATCATGAAGTAGCAGCTCTTTGGATACAGCATATCTTCACTGCGTCCAAAGTGCTGCGTTCTAATCACACAGGTAAATCCGCATGGGTTCACTGAACAGTGCAGATTTACCACATGCAATACATATCTAACGTGGAAATTTCTGTTGCGGAGACTAGTGTGTCCACAACAGAAATGGACATGCTGCGGCTCAAACCCGCACCGCGTGCGAGTTTACGCACCATAAAATAGATGCAAATTGGGCATGGGACTTCTATAAGTCCCATCCACTGTGCTTGTACTGTACAATGCAACGTTATGAACCCAGGGCAAGTGCGCTGCATCCAAACCACAGCTATTCCCGATCGTGGGCACGTGCCCTTATACAAACAGCTCAGCTGCGTTGCTTTTGCAGCGCCACCTCTGGTGGCCGGGACCTACAAGCAGTTAGGTCATGTTCACATGTTCAGTATTTTACATCAGTATTTGTAAGCCAAAACCAGGAGTGGGTGATAAATACAGAAGTGGTGACGTGTTTCTGTTATACTTTTCCTCTAATTGTTCCACTCCTGGTTTTGGCTTAGAAATACTGATGTAAAATACTGGCCAAACACTGAACGTGTGAATGTGATCTTATTCCCACCTCAGCCATGAAAGGCAAACATAGGAATAACCCACTAAGAGATAATACCATACAATGGCGTATCACCTATAGGCAGGCTAACAAAAAATGTACAGTATGGCATACAGTTTCTAGCCTACTGATGTATAAAGGCCAGACAAAACAAAAGAACACTCTCTGGGCCTCAGACTAAGGGTACTGTCACACAGTGGCACTTTTGTCGCTACGACGGTACGATCCGTGACGTTCCAGCGATATCCATACGATATCGCTGTGTCTGACACGCAGCAGCGATCAGGGACCCTGCTGAGAATCGTACGTCGTAGCAGATCGTTTCAAACTTTATTTCGTCGCTGGATCTCCCGCTGTCATCGCTGGATCGTTGTGTGTGACAGCGATCCAGCCATGCGTTCGCTTGTAACCAGGGTAAACATCGGGTTACTAAGCGCAGGGCCGCGCTTAGTAACCCGATGTTTACCGTGGTTACCAGCGTAAAAGTAAAAAAAACCAAACCGTACATACTCACATTCCGGTGTCCGTCAGGTCCCTTGCCGTCTGCTTCCCGCTCTGACTGACTGCCGGCCGGAAAGTAAGAGCAGAGCACAGCGGTGACGTCACCGCTGTGATCTGCTTTCACTTTACGGCGGCACTCAGTCAGAGCGGGAAGCAGACGGCAAGGGACCTGGCGGACACCGGAATGTGAGTATGTACTGTTTTTTTTTTTTTACTTTTACGCTAGTAACCACGGTAAACATGGGGTTACTAAGCGCGGCCCTGCGCTTAGTAACCCGATGTTTACCCTGGTTACCCGGGACTTCGGCATCGTTGGTCGCTGGAGAGCGGTCTGTGTGACAGCTCCCCAGCGACCACACAACGACTTTCCAACGATCACAGCCAGGTCGTATCGCTGGTCGTGATCATTGGAAAGTTGCAGAGTGTGACAGTACCCTAACGGAGTCCTGATTACAAATGTAAATAAAAAGATGTGAATAGGGCTTATAAATACTGAATTTGGGGACCATGCTGCAACAAATTGCAGAAAAAAAAACATGCAGCAAAGAAAACATCATGTATGAAGTGTTCGTTAGGACTGTTACATCATACCCTAATAAGTAAAGGAACTGGCCATTATCTAGACAAATTGCTAATAATGGGCATATGAGGGATGTGTGAGGGTAGCCTGTGTCCTGCTATAACGGCATATGAAGCATCAGACTGGCCTACCAAAGATTCCTGGCCATAGGCACCAAAGATCAATTCTTATAAGTTAAAGGGGTTTTCCCAGTTTCCTGTTCCCTGACCAGATCCAGCATAGAGTCTCCACTGCTGCTCCAGGTTTCTATTACTGTTTTCAGCACTGCTATCATGTCAAAAGCGCTGCAGCCAATCAGTGAGCTCAGTAGCTCTGAGCACATTGTGCAGTTAAGGCTACTTTCACACTAGCGTTAACTGCAATCCGTCACAATGCGTCGTTTTGCTGAAAAAACGCATCCTGCAAAAGTGCTTGCAGGATGCATTTTTTCACCATAGACTAACATTATGCGACGTATTGCGACGGATTGACACACGTCGCAACCATCGTGCGACGGTTGCGCCGTGTTGTGGCGGACTGTCGGCACAAAAAAACGCTACATGTAACGTTTTTTGCCGCCGACGGACCGCTTTTTCCGACCGCGCATGCGCGGCCGGAACTCCGCCCCCACCTCCCAATGGGGCAGCGGATGCGCTGGAAAAATGCATCCGCAGCCCCCGTTGTGCGGCGCAGAGAACGCTAGCGTCGGTAACCTCGGCCCGACGCACAGCGACGGGCTGAGCCCGACGCTAGTGTGAAAGTAGCCTAACTTGAGCAGCGTGACTGAGCTCAGTGATTGACCAGTATTGCAGCCAAATACTGGCTGCAATAAGTGGTCAAAAATTATGTTGAGAAGGCCGAACTTTTAAATTCCAATTTTGCATCTGTATTCTCTAAGAAAGCAAATGTAGCATCACCTTATCTTCACATTGCCATCGAAGGTATAAAATAATTCACACTATCTATAAACAGAGAGATGGTGAGGAAACAGTTAATTTAAATCTCCTGATCCAGATGAATTACATCCTAGGGTACTGAAAGAGGTAGCAGAGGAAATTGCAGAACCACTAGCCAGAATCTTTGAAAAATCCTGGAAAACAGGAGAAGTCCCAGAAGACTGGAGAAGGGCAAATGTTGTCCCTATCTTCAAAAAAGGAAAGAATACGAGCCAGAAAATTACAGGCCAGTGAGCCTTACTTCTATACCAGGAAAGATCTTTGAACAAATTATTAAACAGTATTTAACATATGTAAGTATTTGGATATGAATACAGTAATTAACCAGAACCAGGATGGGTTTGTAGCAAACAAGTCATGCCAGGCTAATCTAATTTCCTTCTTTGATGGAATCACTGACTGGGTGGATCAGGGAAATGTGGTAGATATAGTAAATATTAACTTCAAATTACATCTATAGAATGGGAGGAGTAGAACTAAGCAACTGCACGTGTGAAAAAGACGGGTATACTAATAGATCACACACTGCACATAAGTCAACAGTGTGATGCAGCAGAAAAAAAGGAAAACACAGTTCTAGGATGTATTAAGAAAAGCATAGAGTCTAGATCACATGAAGTGATTATCCCCCTCTACTCCTCCTTGGTCAGGCCTCATCTGGAATACTGTGTCTTGTTCTGGGCACATTTTAAAATTGACATTGAAAAACTGGAGCAAGTTCAGAGAGAAGCTACCAGGATGGTAAGCGGACTGCAAAGCATGTCCTACAAGTAACAGTTAAACAATATGGAAATGTCTAGCTTTCAAAAAAAGAAGGCTAAGAGGAGACTTAAAGGGAACCTGTCACCCCCAAAATCGAAGGTGAGCTAAGCCCACCAGCATCAGGGGCTTATCTACAGCATTCTGGAATGCTGTAGATAAGCCCCCGATGTATCCTGAAAGATGAGAAAAAGAGGTTAGCTTATACTCACCCAGGAGCGGTCCCCACTGCGGTCTGGTCTGATGGGTGTCACGGTCCGGTCCAGCGCCTCCCATCTTCTTACGATGACGTCCTCTTCTTGTCCACACTACGGCTCCGGCACAGGCATACTTTGTCTGCCCTGTGGAGGGCAGTGTGCAGGCGCCCAGAAATGTCAGAGAGGCCCGGGGCCTGCGCACTGCAGTACTTTGCACTGGAACGGGACGCCCATCGGATCGGACCGCCCCCCAGGTGAGTATAATCTAACCTCTTTTTCTCATCTTTCAGGATACATTGGGGGCTTATCTACAACATTTCAGAATGCTGTAGATAAGCCCCTGATACTGGTGGGCTTAGCTCACCTTCGATTTTGGGGGTGACAGGTTCCCTTTAACTGTCTACAAATGTCTGAAGGGATGTCACAGTGTAGAGGGATCAACATTTTCATTCGCACATAGAAATAGGAGACGCAATGGAATGAAACTGAAAGGGAGAAGATACAGATTAGATATTAGAAAAAACTTTTTGACAGTGAGGGTGAACAATGAGTGGAACAGGCTACACGAGGCGGTGAGTTCTTTTTCAATGGAAGTCTTCAAACAGAGGCTGGACAGACATCTGTCTGAGATGGTTTAGTGAATCCTGCATTGAGCAAGGGGTTGGACATGATGTCCCTGGAGGTCCCTTCCAACTCTAACATTCTATTATTCTATGACTGTTGAAGTGACATCAGTGCTGCTGACAGTATCAGACACTCAGGACAGTGTCAGAAACACAGCGCTGGACCCAGGGAGGGTATGAAAAGAACAGTTAAAAAAAACCAAAAAACTCTGCAGTCGGGGAATAGGGGTTTTCCAAAACAAAAAGCCCCTTTGAGTCTATCTTAACCGATTGAGTTTTCCTGATATGTTCTGTGTGTGCAAGTTTTAAGTGATTCCTGCCTACATACAGGTGCATCTCACAAAATTAGAATATCAAAAAGTTAATTTAAGTTCTTCAATACAAAAAGTGAAACGCATATATTATATAGAGCCATTACAAACAGAGTGATCTATTTCAAGTGTTTATTTGTTAATATTGATGATTATGGCTTACAGCCAATGAAAACCCAAAAGTCATTATCTCAGTAAATTAGAATACTTTATAACACCAGCTTGAAAAAATGATTTTAAAATTTGAAATATTGGCCTACTGAAATGTATGTTCAGTAAATGCACTCAATACTTGGTTGGGGCTCCTTTGACATCAATTACTGCATCAATGTGGCGTGGTATGGAGGCGATCAGCCTGTGGCACTGCTGAGGTGTTATGGAAGCCCAGGTTGCTTTGACAGCAGCCTTCAGCTCGTCTGCATTGTTGGGTCTGGTGTCTCATCTTCCTCCTGACAATACCCCATAGATTATCTATGGGGTTAAGGTCAGGCAAATTTGCTGGCCAATCACAATCAAGCACAGTGATACTGTTGCTTTTAAACCAAGTATTGGTACTTTTGGCAGTGTGGACAGGTGCCAAGTCCTGCTGGAGAATAAAATTTCCATCTCCAAAAAGCTTGTCGGCAGAGGGAAGCATAAAGTGCTCTAAAATTTCCTGGTAGACGGCTGCGCTGACTTCGGTCTTGATATAACACAATAGACCTACACCAGCAGATGACATGGCTCCCCAAACCATCACTGATCGTGGAAACATCACACTAGACCTCAAGCAGCTTGGATTGTCTGTCTCACCTACTGTTCCTCTAGACTCTGGGACCTCGATTTCCAAAGTCTAGTGTGAAGTATCCACAATCAATGATGGTTTCAGGAGCCATGTCATCTGCTGGTGTAGGTCCACTGTGTTTTGTCAAGACCAAAATCAGCACAGCCGTCTACCAGGAAATTTTAGAGCACTTCATATTTCCATGGCACCTGTCCACACTGCCAAAAGTACCAATACCTGGTTTAAAAACAACAGTATCACTGTGCTTGATTGGCCAGTAAACTCGCCTGACCTTAACCCTATAGAGAATCTATGGGGAATTGTCAAGAGGAAGATGAGAGACGCCAGACCCAACAATGTAGACAAGCTGAAGGCTGCTATCAAAGCAACCTGGGCTTCCATAACACCTCAGCAGTGCCACAGGCTGATCGCCTCCATGCCACTCCGTATTGATGCAGAAATTGATGCAAAAGGAGCTTTGACCAAGTATTGAGTGCATTTACTGAATATACATTTCTGTAGGCCAACATTTTGGATTTAAAAATATTTTTTTTTTAAGCTTGTGTTATAAAGTATTCTAATTTACTGAGATAATGACTTTTTGATTTTCATGGGCAGTAAAACATAATCATCAACATTACTGTAACAGAAATAAACACTTGGAATAGATCACTCTGTAATGACTCTGTACAATATACGAGTTGCACTTTTTGTATAGAAGAACTGAAATAAATTAACTTTTTGATGATATTCTAATTTTGTGAGATACACCTGTATATGTGTACATACCTCTTAAAGGGGTTATCTGGTCCAAATAAACAAGTCTGCGGTCACTCTGTGTGACCGCAGACTTGTGAATCCCGTCTAGTGAATGCCTTGTGCGCTGTGGGGAGTCGCCGGTTTCTGATCCCAGGACCGAAGGGTATGTATGTGTTATACATAATCCCATACAGAAGCTGTATAGCGGGCAGCAGTCTCACTCCGTACGCTTGTAGGGAGTGAGGCTGCGCCTAGTTTAGCATCAAAGTGGTCCAGTGAGCATAGCCTCATTCCATACAAGTGTAACACATACATACCCTCTGGTCCCAGCTCAGAAATCTTGCAGCACACACTTGATTTGGTCTGGACAACCCCTTTAAGTTGCATGTACAACTGCTGACCACAGCAGTTAAAAGAATTTTCCCACAAATTACATTTTAATTAATAGATCTTGAAACAATTTCTAGAATTGGATGCATTTATATAAAATGTTCCTGTGCTGAGATAATCAACAGGGCAGACAAAGTACGCCTGCGCCGGAGCCACAGCGTGAAAACAAGAAGAGGACGTCATCGTAAGAAGATGGGATGCCCCGAACCGCGATGCCCATCGGATCGGACTGCCCCCCTGGTGAGTATAACCTAAGCTCTTTTTCTCATCTTTCAGGATACATCGGGGGCTTATCTACAGCATTCCAGAATGCTGTAGATAAGCCCCTGATGCTGGTGGCCGCAGCTCAATGTCGATTTTGGGGGTGACAGGTTCCCTTTAAAGAGGAAAACCCCAATGGTAAACAAGCTGATCATATCTGACAAGCAGTGGACGCTGCGTCTTTCTCCAGGCACGTGCACACATTCAGGTCCCCTGGCTTGTTTACCATTGGGGTTTTTCCTCTTTTAACGTCCCATACCCTTATGAAAGTGACCATCCCAAGACGTGCCTCACTAAAAATCCACAGGATTCCCACGAATCCCTGACACTCCTGTATAGTTTGTAATTGCTAAAGGCCAAAATGCGGCCGAAATGTTTTGCCTTGACTACATTAAAAGTTAAAAAATTCATCTGTAAGTTGAGTGCCTAGTTTATTATTACTACTTCATGGTGTGGGATCCTACTACGGCACCTTCCTTAGTAGTGTACACGGTTCTCTATTTGTACAGGGACATTGTCTGATCATACCACATCTCCTGGGCAGAGGAGGAAGCAAAAGAGAGGATACAGACATTACACCGGGGATCACAGTTGATGCTTCGAGGTAAAATATTGCTTAAAACAGGCAGTGAAATATTTACATCACAGTAAGAATCCGCTGCGATCCCCCGATGCTGTAATGTCTGTATACTATTTCTCCCTCCCCTGGCCAGAAGCTGTGATATGATCAGATCATGTCCCTGTACGGTCAGACTCAGCCATGACACAGCAGGGACACATTTATAAGATTATCTCAGCACAGGAACATTTTTATTAAACATATACAATTGTGGAAATTATTATTCCAAGATCTATTGGTTAAAATCAACTTTGTTCGTGGGAAAACCCCTTTGATGCTGTCAGTCGGCTATACACAAGCTGTACAGCAGTCGTTTAATAGCCCGTGTTCACATGACGACTAGAACACCCGAGTGCACAGATCAATTTTGTGTGCGTCCCACATTACCCCATCAGGTGCCGGCCGTATCGCACATTACCCGGTCAGGTGCCGGCCGTATCGCACATTACCCGGTCAGGTGCCGGCCGTATCGCACATTACCCGGTCAGGTGCCGGCCGTATCGCACATTACCCGGTCAGGTGCCGGCCGTATCGCACATTACCCGGTCAGGTGCCGGCCGTATCGCACATTACCCGGTCAGGTGCCGGCCGTATCGCACATTACCCGGTCAGGTGCCGGCCGTATCGCACATTACCCGGTCAGGTGCCGGCCGTATCGCACATTACCCCGTCAGGTGCCGGCCGTATCGCACATTACCCCGTCAGGTGCCGGCCGTATCGCACATTACCCCGTCAGGTGCCGGCCGTATCGCACATTACCCCGTCAGGTGCCGGCCGTATCGCACATTACCCCGTCAGGTGCCGGCCGTATCGCACATTACCCGGTCAGGTGCCGGCCGTAGCGCACATTACCCGGTCAGGTGCCGGCCGTATCGCACATTACCCGGTCAGGTGCCGGCCGTATCGCACATTACCCGGTCAGGTGCCGGCCGTATCGCACATTACCCGGTCAGGTGCCGGCCGTAGCGCACATTACCTGGTCAGGTGCCGGCTGTATCGCACATTACCTGGTCAGGTGCCAGCTGTATCGCACATTACCCGGTCAGGTGCCGGCCGTAGCGCACATTACCCGGCCAGGTGCCGGCCGTAGCGCACATTACCCGGTCAGGTGCCGGCCGTATCGCACATTACCTGGTCAGGTGCCGGCTGTATCGCGCATTACCCGGTCAGGTGCCGGCTGTATCGCACATTACCTGGTCAGGTGCTGGGTCTCTCCCCCCAGTCGCCCCTCCAGCTCCTCCCAGGCAGGTGACGCCTCGCACGGCTGATGAGTCGCCGGCAGGTTGAGGGCTTCGGAGACCTCCTCGTACCGGGCGCAGAAGTCCTGGAAGTCTATTAGCCCGTCTCCATCCACATCCAGTCTGCGGAACAGAGGACGCACCAGGTGTGACTGCAGCCCGAGGTCCGTACACACGGTAGCGAAGTCCTCCAGCTCCACCAGCCCGGAGCCGTTCACATCACAGGCGGAGAACAGGCTCCGGAGCTGGGAGAGGTCGTTTGCTGAGCCCATCGGCTGCTGGAAGTTCTGCACCCTCCCCCGAGTGTGTCACTATGGTACAGCCTGTGCCCCAGAGTTTGGCTACTTTGCATGTACCACACAGCTAGTTGGGGGGTGAGGGCCGCTCTAGTGGTTCCTCATCAGTACGCGCAGCTCTCGGCAGTGCAGGTGCTTGATAAGAGACTGGCTGTGTTATCCGGGGTCAGCAGCCGGGAGTCCTGATATCCCGCCACACATTCCTGCACACGGCCGTCCGCTCCCCGTCCATGATGTGAGAAGTTTGTTGTGTCCCTCCCGTGAGCGGTGCTCACACTGCGGCTCCGCCCCGGGCACAGGCCGCCGCCTCCCGTCAGGTAACAGTCTCCTCAGTGGTGGCCATGGTTACCGGTGACTGCCGCCGGCGCTGCTCTTAGCCGAGGTGCGGCCTCTGTTCCTCACAAATCAGGGATTGAGACCCCGAGAGCCACAGTCTTCACTTATCAGACTCCTGGCAGCTGTGTGCCCGGGGAAATCTGTCATGTCCGGCTGTGAAGTCGGTAACAATAGAGGAACTGAGAGATAACGTGACCCAGTCTGTGTCCGCCGTCCCATAGTGTATCCGGTTGTGTCCGCCGTCCCATAGTGTATCCGGTTGTGTCCGCCGTCCCATAGTGTATCCGGTTGTGTCCGCCGTCCCATAGTGTATCCGGTTGTGTCCGCCGTCCCATAGTGTATCCGGTTGTGTCCGCCGTCCCATAGTGTATCCGGTTGTGTCCGCCGTCCCATAGTGTATCCGGTTGTGTCCGCCGTCCTATAGTGTATCCGGTTGTGTCCGCCGTCCCATAGTGTATCCGGTTGTGTCCGCCGTCCCATAGTGTATCCGGTTGTGTCCGCCGTCCTATAGTGTATCCGGTTGTGTCCGCCGTCCCATAGTGTATCCGGTTGTGTCCACCGTCCCATAGTGTATCCGGTTGTGTCCGCCGTCCCATAGTGTATCCGGTTGTGTCCGCCGTCCCATAGTGTATCCGGTTGTGTCCGCCGTCCCATAGTGTATCCGGTTGTGTCCGCCGTCCCATAGTGTATCCGGTTGTGTCCGCCGTCCCATAGTGTATCCGGTTGTGTCCGCCGTCCCATAGTGTATCCGGTTGTGTCCGCCGTCCCATAGTGTATCTGGTTGTGTCCGCCGTCCAATAGTGTATTCGGTTGTGTCCGCCGTCCAATATTGTGTCCGCCGTCCCATAGTGTATCCGGTTGTGTCCGCCGTCCCATAGTGTATCCGGTTGTGTCCGCCGTCCTATAGTGTATCCGGTTGTGTCCGCCGTCCCATAGTGTATCCGGTTGTGTCCGCCGTCCCATAGTGTATCCGGTTGTGTCCGCCGTCCCATAGTGTATCCGGTTGTGTCCGCCGTCCCATAGTGTATCCGGTTGTGTCCGCCATCCAATATTGTATCTGGTTGTGTCCGCCGTCCAATAGTGTATTCGGTTGTGTCCGCCGTCCAATATTGTGTCCGCCGTCCCATAGTGTATCCGGTTGTGTCCGCCGTCCCATAGTGTATCCGGTTGTGTCCGCCGTCCAATATTGTGTCCGCTGTCCCATAGTGTATCCGGTTGTGTCTGCCGTCCCATAGTGTATCCGGTTGTGTCCGCCGTCCAATATTGTGTCCGCTGTCCCATAGTGCATCCGGTTGTGTCCGCCGTCCCATAGTGCATCCGGTTGTGTCCGCCGTCCCATAGTGTATCCGGTTGTGTCCGCCGTCCCATAGTGTATCCGGTTGTGTCCGCTGTCCAATATTGTATCCGGTTGTGTCCGTCCTTTACGCCAGGTACCGTATTCTCACGGACTGCGCGGTTGTGTCTGGTATAGGATATGTCTGCCACCCGAAACCTGACAAATGGCGTTAAGACCGCAGCCGTCGCCTCCGTTTGCTGCATTATCCTTACCGTGGGCTGTACCATGTTTTTTCGGTGTACTTGACGTATCTACTGAAAAAGAGTAACCCTTTGACGCCCAATTTTTAATTTTTACGCTTTCATTTTTTTACAAAAGCCGTAACTTTTTATTTTTCTGCCAACATAATGAGTTGTTTTTTTGGTGAACGAGTTGTAGTTTTGCATGACATCGTTCATTTTACCATTCAGAATAGTGAAAAAATGAGGATAAAAAATTCCCAATTTGATGAAATTGTAAAAAAAAAATGGAATTCTGCAATAGGGTTTTTCACTTTCTGCGGCGTTATATGCACGGTAAAGATAACCTGGTAACATGGTTCTCTGGGTCAGTATAATAATGACACCACAAAACTTGTTGTATTCTTTTTTTTTTTTTTTTTTTTTTTAAGTGGAAAAAGTAAACTCAAAAGTTTGCAAAGCAAAAAAAAAATCATGCATCATTTTTCATGCCAACACTTTTTTGTTTTTTTTCTGCAGAAAATTCTGCAAATGCTCAATGTGTGCACATACTCTACCAGTCCTCTGAATGATAAGTTCTGTATAACCACACCCCGATCACTGGCAGCTTTCTAATTACACTGTGCATAGGCAGAAAACTGCCAATCAGTGGTGGGCGTGGGGTCATACAGAACTCATGAATGTGGAGGAAACAGAAACAGGGAAGCAGAATTTAGATCTTTTCACAGTTGGGATCTCTAAACCACGTGTACTTCAGGCAGTGGTGTAACTAGAGACTGAGGGGCCCAGGTGCAAGATTTGGACAGGAGCCCCCCCCCCATCCAGAATATATATCTATAGTATAATGGTTAAGTGCATTGTCTATGACATTGGGAGACTGGGGTTCAAATCTTGTCTCTGCCCTGTTGGAAATAATATACCAGTATGGTCCTTACACTATAGTGCCTACCTCAATAAACGTGAGAGTGTCACAAACAAAGAGAGATTAACAAGGTTCACGTCAGATGTCAAGGACCCAGGACAATCTGATGATAAATGTGCTACTGGAAAAAACCATACATGGACAAGGCATGATAACCTGGATATGATGAAATGCTACTATAACAGCAGACCAATTGAGAAGAGGATATAGAAGCGTATAAGGAAGCTCTGGATGGATACAAGACCTGCATGTCCACTGACAAAGATTGTATACCAACAGAAAGAAGGGTAGTTGAGGTTTGATAAGCATCCAAGCCACCATCACAGATGAAACAAGGAGTATCCAGGAATACATCCGAAAAATGGCACCAAAAGATGAGATGCTGAGAGAAAACCTAAGGCGGCAACAACAGATCTGGAACGAAGGACAGGAATATGAAGCGCTATGGCAAGACAAGCTGCTGTATAGGGTGTACCATCGACAGATATTGGAGGTGCCAGACATGGAGAAATCTTTTTTCTCTGTGATTTTTTTTGTCAATTTTCTGGAGGATTTTTAAGTCCTCTTTATGCGTCTGTGAGCTTTTACACAATGTTTAGCATTAGGACAGGCAAAAATGTAAGGACCCTTGACGCGGGTTGCTGGCTTACGTATTGAGGCCCCAATATAAACTAATACCTTACATACATTGATATGTGGCTTTTTTGCACTTTATCTTGCAGGGCGCAGTCAGACCAAGATGGCTCTGTAAACTGTAGGCCTCTATTCACACAGCATGCATTTTGTAGCACTGGGCAGCCCGCCTGTATGTGCGATAGTAATAGGCTGTAGACCAGATGCTCTGCATTGCTTGTGTGAACAATGCCACATACAGACTATTATCGCTTATCTTTTTGTGCACTAATGCCAAACAACCAATACTGGATTGAAAGTGGTTGTTTCGTCGGTATTTTTTGCACCTGTGTTGTTGCCATCATTAATCGGGTCCGATGTGCCCTGCTGGTGCATTTGTTTGGAGGCTTCAGCAGGTAAGTAACCATCTCTGCTTTTTTCTCTGTGATTTTTTTAGACATGGAGAAATCCTACTAATGGCTGGTGAAAGCTGGACTCCGAGACAGCACAGAGGCACTAATCATAGCAGCATCTACTATATAATTGTCTAAGGGTCACTTCCGTCTGTCTGTACTTCTGTCTGTCTGTCTGTCACGGATATTCATTGGTCGCGGCCTCTGTCTGTCATGGCCACTTCTTCCTCCCCGCAGTCAGCGTCCCCTCCCTACTCCCCGCAGTAATTTCCCGCTCCATACTCCCCTCCACTCAGCGCTCACACAGGGTTAATGGCAGCGGTAACGGGCCGCGGGTAACGCACTCCGTTACCGCTGCTATTAACCCTGTGTGACCAACTTTTTACTATTGATGCTGCCTATGCGGCATCAATAGTAAAAAGATCTAATGTTAAAAAAAAAAAAATAGTTATATACTCACCGTCCGTCGGCCCCCGGATCAGGAGCAGGCCTTTCCCACTCCTCGCGACGCTCCAGTGACCGCTCCATGCACTGCGGTCTCGCGAGACCGCTACGTCATCATCTCATGAGACCGCAATGCACTCTTGGGACCGGAGCGCGCGAGGAGCATCAGTAAACGTTTCGCCTGGATCCGGGGCCAACGGAAGGTGAGTATATAACTATTTTTTATTTTAATTCTTTTTTTTTTTTAACAGGGATATGATGCCCACATTGCTATATACTGCGTGGGCTGTGCAATGTACTACGTGGGCTGTGCAATGTACTACGTGGGCTGTGCAGTGTACTACGTGGGCTGTGCAGTGTACTACGTGGGCTGTGCAGTGTACTACGTGGGCTGTGCAGTGTACTACGTGGGCTGTGCAGTGTACTACGTGGGCTGTGCAGTGTACTACGTGGGCTGTGCAGTGTACTACGTGGGCTGTGCAGTGTACTACGTGGGCTGTGCAGTGTACTACGTGGGCTGTGCAGTGTACTACGTGGGCTGTGCAGTGTACTACGTGGGCTGTGCAGTGTACTACGTGGGCTGTGCAGTGTACTGTGTGGGCTGTGCAATGTACTGTGTGGGCTGTGCAATGTACTACGTGGGCTGTGCAATATACTACGTGGGCTGTGCAATATACTACGTGGGCTGTGCAATATACTACGTGGGCTGTTTATTATACTACGTGGGCTGTTTAATATACTACGTGGGCTGTGCTATACACTACGTGGGCTGTGCAATACACTCCGTGGGCTGTGCTATACACTCCGTGGGCTGTGCTATACACTCCGTGGGCTGTGTTATACACTCCGTGGGCTGTGTTATACACTCCGTGGGCTGTGTTATACACTCCGTGGGCTGTGTTATACACTCCGTGGGCTGTGTTATACACTCCGTGGGCTGTGCTATATACTCCGTGGCTGTGCTATATACTCCGTGGCTGTGCTATATACTCCGTGGCTGTGCTATATACTCTGTGGGCTGTGTTATATACTCTGTGGGCTTTGTTATATACTCTGTGGGTTTTGTTATATACTCTGTGGGCTTTGTTATATACTCTGTGGGCTTTGTTATATACTCTGGGCTGTGTTATATACTCTGTGGGCTGTGTTATATACTCTGTGGGCTGTGTTATATACTCTGTGGGCTGTGCTATATACTCCGTGGGCTGTTATATACTCCGTGGGCTGTGCTATATACTACGTGGGCTGTTATATACTACGTGGCTGTGCTATTTACTACGTGGGCTGTTATATACTTAATGGCCGGCCGCGAACAATCAGCGACAGACGGCACAGTCCGGCCGCGAATTGGCACGGGATTTGAACCACGCTTCGCTAATTGGTCGCGGCCGGCCGAATCCTGTGTATTCAATGTATTATTCTAAAATCTTCATAAATAAACTACATACATATTCTAGAAAACCCGATGGTTTAGAATCGGGCTACCATCTAGTAAGTAAATAAGCACTAAGTAACAGATCCATAGAAGCAGGAATCTACCAGACAATACCCAAGGTTCAGACTATGCAAAGAAACCTCAAACAGTCCAACACATAGTGGCAGGGTGCAAAATGCAAGCAGGAGCAGTGTATACCGAATGCCACAACCAAGTAGCAGGAATTGTTTACAGGAACATCTGCACAGCATATGGACTAAGTCCCCCAAGTGCAGATGGGAGACCCCAGAAAAAGTGGTGGAGAATGAAAGGGCTAAACCAACCACACATTGTGATAGTAAATATCATAAAGAAGCAATGATAGATGTGGCAGTGCCAAGTGACAGCAACATCAGAGAGAAGGAATATGAGAAGCTGGAGAAATACCAGGGCCTCAAAGGAGAACTGGAGAAGATGTGGAAGGTGAAAGCAACAGTGATTCCAGTGGTGATAGATGCACCTGGAGCAGTGACCCTTAAAGGGACACTGTCACCCCCTCCAGCCGTTATAAACTAAAAGAGCCACCTTGTGCAGCAGTAAAGCTGCATTCTACCAAGGTGGCTCTTTTAGTTTTTGTTGCTGTTATTCCCCAAATAAAGGTATTTATAATTCTGCCCAAATACCTTTCTTTAGACCTGGAGGCAGGTCTGAACCCCCCTCTTTGAAGCGCCAAACTGCTGTCAGTCATATCTTCTGGGGCGCTGGTCGCCGCCCCCTCAGCTGTTTTCCTCGGAAATCCGGCGCCTGTTCTGTGCTCTTCTGCCTTGGGCAGGCGCATTGAGCATTGGCCGTCTGACCTCACCTGCTGGGTTGCAGACTGCGCCTGTGCGGGCAGTGCGGCCACCCAGCTACTGAATCCCCGCCCCGCAGTGTGTTATGCATTATGCACAGTGCGGGGCTGGGATTCCTGGGCATGCGCACTGCGTTTGTCAGACGCTCCCCCAGGTCCCCCGCCTTCCAGCCCCGCACTGTGCATAATGCATAACACACTGCGGGGCGGGGATTCAGTAGCTGGGTGGCCGCACTGCGCGCACAGGCGCAGTCTGCAACCCAGCAGGTGAGGTCAGACGGCCAATGCTCAATGCGCCTGCCCAAGGCAGAAGAGCACAGCGCAGGCGCTGGATTTCCGAGGAAAACAGCTGAGGGGGCGGCGACCAGCGCCCCAGAAGATATGACTGACAGCAGTTTGGCGCTTCAAAGAGGGGGGTTCAGACCTGCCTCCAGGTCTAAAGAAAGGTATTTGGGCAGAATTATAAATACCTTTATTTGGGGAATAACAGCAACAAAAACTAAAAGAGCCACCTTGGTAGAATGCAGCTTTACTACTGCACAAGGTGGCTCTTTTAGTTTATAACGGCTGGAGGGGGTGACAGTGTCCCTTTAAGTTGGAAGAATGGCTACAACAGATCCCAGGAGCAACATCTGAGCTCTCTGTCCAGAAAAGCGCATTGCTGGGAATAAGTAAGATCCTGTGCAGAGCCCTCAAACAACCAGGACCCGAGAATGAGAAAGGACAACAAAGACCACCCCATTGGGGGTGAAAAGGAAGTTTTTTTGTTTTTTTTTATATATATGTGCACTCTATCCTGGTGTATATGTCCCCCATCTTGGTATATATCCCCTGTTTTGCTGCTGTTTCTTAATGTATAGAAAAAAAAATAAACCATTAAACTCACAAGGGGCGAACATAGAAGTAATGTGGCACCATAGAAAAAGTATAATGCTCTCCCCCATAGAACATAATGCACAGCCTATAGTCAACAATGTAGAGAGGAAGGACGGAGCGGCGGAACGCAGAGGCAGAACGACCGAGGAGTGGCCAGGGACCAGGACCATTGTAGGTCAAGTATCGAGGTCCAGACTACGCCGATCAAAACCCCAGATCCAAACTGCGCCTGTCAAGACCTGAATTCCAGTCTCCCCCAGTTGAGACCCGACATCTGGACACCACAGGTCAAGTACCGACGGTCGAACTATGATCATCGTATGGGGCCAGATGTCTGCTGTGGTGACCAGGAGACACGAGTGAACTGGGCCGTTACTTCCAGTGTAGACGTACAGTACAGAGTGTGGTCCAGGATATGTCAGTGTGAGGAGCTCGCTTAACCCCTTCAAGTCGCGGCCCTTTTTAGTTTTTGCGTTTTCGTTTTTCACTTCCCTCCTTCCCAGAGCCATAACTTTATTTTTCCGTCAATATGGTCATGTGAGGGCTTATTTTTTGCGGGAAGAGTTGTACTTTTGAATGACACCATTGGTTTTACCATGTCTTTTACTAGAAAACGGGAAAAAAATTCCAAGTGCGATGAAATTGCAAAAAAAGTGCAATCCCACACTTGTTTTTTTGTTTGGCTTTTTTGCTAGGTTCACTAAATGATAAAACTAACCTGCCACTGTGATTCTCTAGGTCATTACGAGTTCATAGACACCTAACATGTCTAGGTTATTTTTTATCCAAGTGGTGAAAAAAAATTCAAAACTTTGCTTTAAAAAAAAAAAAAAAAAGTGCCATTTTCCGATACCCGAAGCGTCTCCATTTTTCGTGATATGGGGTCGGGTGAGGGCTTATTTTTTGCGTGCCGAGCTGACGTTTTTAATAATATCACTTTTGTGCAGATACGTTATTTTGATCGCCCGTTATTGCATTTTAATGCAATGTTGCGGTGACCAAAAAAATGTAATTCTGGCGTTTCGATTTTTTTTTTCGCTACGCTGTTTAGCGATGAGGTTAATGCTTTTTTTTTATTGATGGATCGGGCGATTCTGAACGCGGCGATACCAAATATAGGTTTGATTTTTTTTGTATTGTTTTATTTAGGATGGGGCGAAAGGGGGGTGATTTAAACTTTTATATTTTTTATATTTTTTTTCATATTTTTAAAAACATTTTTTTTTTACTTGTGCCATGCTTCAATAGCCTCCATGGGAGGCTAGAAGCTGGCACCACTCGATTGGATCAGCTACATAGCAGCGATCATGAGATCGCTGCTATGTAGCTGAATTGCAGGTGTGCTGTGAGCGCCGACCACAGGGGGGCGCTCACAGCAGGCCGGCATTAGTAACCATAGAGGTCTCAAGGACCTCTATGGTTACCATCCTGATGCATCGCCAACCCCCAATCATGTGACAGGGGTCAGCGATGACGTCCATTCCGGCCGCCCGGCCGGAAGCGCCGGTTAAATGCCGCTGTCTGCGTTTGACAGCGGCATTTAACAGGTTAATGGCGGCGGGTGAATAGCGATTTTACCCGCCGCTATTGCGCGCACATGTCAGCTGTACAAAACAGCTGACATGTCGCGACTTTGATGTGGGCTCACTGCCGGAGCCCACATCAAAGGGGGAGACACGACATGTGCAGTACATGTACGGCGCATGTCGTGAAAGTATTAAAGTGAACCTGTCACCCCCAAAATCGAGGGTTAGCTAAGCCCACCGGCAGCAGGGGCTTATCTACAACATTCTGTAATGCTGTAGCTAAGCCCCCGATGTATCCTAAAAGATGAGAAAAACAGGTTATATTATACTCACCTGGGCGGGCGGTCCAATCCGGTGGGCGTCGCGGTCCGGTCCGGGGCCTCCCATCTTCATAGGATGACGTCCTCTTCTGGTCTTCACGCTGCGGCTCCGGCGCAGGCGTACTTTTCCCTTTTGAGGGCAGAGCCAAGTACTGCAGTGTGCAGGCGCCGGGAAAGGTCAGAGAGGCCCAGCGCCTGTGCACTGCAGTACTTTGCTCTGCCCTCAACAGGGCAGACAAAGTACGCCTGCGCCGGAGCCGCAGCGTGAAGACCAGAAGAGGACGTCATCTGATGAAAATGGGAGGCGCCGGACCGCGACACCCATCAGACCGGACCGGGACCGCCCCTGGGTGAGTATAATCTAACCTCTTTTTCTTATCTTTTAGGATACATGGCGGCTTATCTACAGCATTACAGAATGCTGTAGATAAGCCTCTGATGCTGGTGGGCTTAGCTCACCCTCGATTTTGGGGGTGACCGGTTCCCTTTAAGGGACTGGCTACTAAAGACTTGCGGCCTAGTGGGAAATACCGGGGGCGGAAGAAGCCTGCGGTGAAACGCGCGTTGGGATGAGGTGGAACGCTGTGCTGATTGCAGGTAGATATTATTATAAAATCTGGATTTTATACACTAGTATTTTATGTATTATGGGCATGCTAAGGCAGCTAGAGGTGTACCAGATTATATGAGATTATGGAGTTACTACCGTGCATTTGATATGATGGAAAGATGTACTGCACTTAGCCTTCCACCTTATGTTAGGGTGCTTGGGCATTTTTATGCATTTTTTATTTTTTCAATAAAAGCTTTAATTCACTTTATTCTGGATCTCTTCGTTTTGGCTACCTATTTGGGTGACCGTTGTCTATAGTTATTAGTATTTGCCAAATGCCAGAATAATGAGAGAATGTTTTAAGGCATTTTTATTACTGCATAGTCAAAAGTTTACATACATATCATTAGTATTTGGTGCCATTGCCCTTAAACTGAATGACTTGGGTCAAACGTTTGGGATATCCTTCCACAAACTTCTCACAATAGTTGGTTGAAATTTGAGCCCATTCCTCCTGACAAAACCGATGTAACTGATCCAGATTTGTAGATTGCCTTGCTCGCACCGGCCTTTTCAGCTTTGCTCATACATTTTCAATAGGACTGAGATCAGGACTTTGTGATGGCCTCTCCAAAACATTGACTTTGTTATCCTTAAGCCAATTTGTTACCATTTTGGCAGTATGCTTCGTGTCATTGTCCATTTGGAAGACCCATTTCCGCTCAAGCTTTAACTTCCTGGCTGATGTCTTGAGATGTTGCCTCAGTATTGCCACGTAATCTTTTCTCATGATGCCATCTATTTTGTGATGTGCACCAGCCCCTCCTGCAGCAAAACAACCCCATAATATGATGCTGCCACCCCTGTGTTTCACAGTTGGGATGGTGTTCCTAGGCTTCCAAGCTTTTCCCTTTTTCCTCCAAATGGTAACGATGGTCATTATGCCCCAAAAGTTCAATTTTAGTTTTATCAGACCATAGGACATGTCTCAAAAAATTAAGGTCTTTGTTTCTGTGTACATTTGAAAACATTAATCTGGCTTTTTTATGTTTCTTTTGGAGTAATTGCTTGTTGGCAGAGTGACCTTTCCACCCATGTTGATACAGTACTTGTTTCACTGTGGATATTGACACACTCTTACCAGCTTCCGTCATCATCTTCACAAGGTCTTTTGCTTTTGACCTTGGGTTGATATGCACATGTCGTACCAGAACACAATCATCTCTGGGACACAGAACCCGTCTCCTTCCTGAGCGGTATGATGGCTGGACATTCCCATGTTGTTTGTACTTGCATATAATTGTTTGTACAGATGAACGAGGCACCTTCAGGTATCTTGAAATTTTAATCAAGGATGAGCCAGACTTGTGCAAGTCCCCAATTCTCTTCCTGATATCTTGGCTAATTTCTTGAGACTTTCCCATGATGCTACACAAAGAACCAGTGTGTTTCAGGTGTGCATTAACTCCTTAACAACTGCCAAAATGGGGTTCCCCGATCCCGCCCCCTGGTACCTCCAGTGTCCCTGCATCCCCCCGTGAAGTCCCCCAGCAACAATAGGAAATTTTTCATATTGGTTTCATTTTAATCAATGTGATAGGGTCTATCACAGTGATCAAAATAAAAAAAACTGTAAATCAAACCCCCTTTATAACCCCCTTAGCTAGGTAAAAATAATACAATAAAAAAAAGTATTTCCATTACAATGTCACTAAAAAACATTCTCAGAATCAGTGGGATCCGTTGAAGCGTTCCAGAGCTATAGCTTCATAAAGTGACACTGGTCAGAATTTTAAAAATTGGCCTGGTCATTAAGTACCAAATTGGTTCTGTCACAAAGGGGTTAAAATACATCCACATGTGTGTCTCTAATTAACTTGGATGATGCCAAAAAAACAGAACTGGGAAGCTTCCAAACACATGACATCATCATATGGGCAGTCCAGAATTGTTTAACCCCTTCACCTCCAAGGGTGGGTTGCACGTTAATGACCAGGCCAATTTTTACAATTCTGACCACTGTCCCTTTATGAGGTTATAACTCTGGAACGCTTCAACGGATCCTGGTGATTCTGACACTGTTTTCTCGTGACATATTGTACTTCATGATAGTGGTAAAATTTCTTTGATATTACCTGCGTTTATTTGTGAAAAAAACTGAAATTTGGCGAAAATTTCGCAATTTTCCAACTTTGAATTTTTATGCAATTAAATCACAGAGATATGTCACACAAAATACTTAATAAGTAACATTTCCCACATGTCTACTTTACATCAGCACAATTTTGAAACCAATTTTTTTTTTTTTGTTAGGGAGTTATAAGGGTTAAAAGTTGACCAGCAATTTCTCATTTTTACAACACCATTTTTTTTTTTAGGGACCACATCTCATTTGAAGTCATTTTGAGGGGTCTATATGATAGAAAATACCCAAGTGTGACACCATTCTAAAAACTGCACCCCTCAAGATGCTCAAAACCACATTCAAGAAGTTTATTAACCCTTCAGGTGTTTCACAGGAATTTTTGGAATGTTTAAATAAAAATGAACATTTAACTTTTTTTCACAAAAAATTTACTTCAGCTCCAATTTGTTTTATTTTACCAAGGGTAACAGGAGAAAATGGACCCCAAAAGATGTTGTACAATTTGTCCTGTGTACGCCGAAACCCCATATGTGGGGGTAAACCACTGTTTGGGCGCATGACAGAGCTCGGAAGCGAAGCAGCGCCATTTGACTTTTCAATGCAAAATTGACTGGAATTGAGAGGGGACACCATGTTGCGTTTGGAGAGCCCCTGATGTGCCTAAACATTGGAACCCCCCACAAGTGACACCATTTTGGAAAGTAGACCCCCTAAGGAACTTATCTAGAGGTGTGGTGAGCACTTTGACCCACCAAGTGCTTCACAGAAGTTTATAATGCAGAACCGTAAAATTAAAAAATCATATTTTTTCACAAAAATTATCTTTTCGCCCCCAATATTTTATTTTCCCAAGGGTTAGAGAAGAAATTGGACCCCAAAAGTTGTTGTACAATTTGTCCTGAGTACGCGGATACCCCATATGTGGGGGTAAACCACTGTTTGGGCGCACGGGAGAGCTCGGAAGGGAAGGAGCACTGTTTTACTTTTTCAACGCAGAATTGGCTGGAATTGAGATCGGACGCCATGTCGCATTTGGAGAGCCCCTGATGTGCCTAAACAGTGGAAACCCCCCAATTATAACTGAAACCCTAATCCAAACACACCCCTAACCCTAATCCCAACGGTAACCCTAACCACACCTCTAACCCAGACACACCCCTAACCCTAATCCCAACCCTATTCCCAACCGTAAATGTAATCCAAACCCTAACTTTAGCCCCAACCCTAACCCTAACTTTAGCCCCAACCCTAACCCTAATGGGAAAATGGAAATAAATACATTTTTAAATTTTTTTTATTTTTTCCGTAACTAAGGGGGTGATGAAGGGGGGTTTGATTTACTTTTATAGCGGGTTTTTTAGCGGATTTTTATGATTGGCAGCCGTCACAAACTGAAAGACGCTTTTTATTGCAAAAAATATTTTTTGCGTTACCACATTTTGAGAGCTATAATTTTTCCATATTTGAGTCCACAGAGTCATGTGAGGTCTTGTTTTTTGCGGGACGAGTTGACGTTTTTATTGGTAACATGATCGGGCACGGGAGATTTTTTTGATCGCTTTTTATTCCGATTTGTGTGAGGCAGAATGACCAAAAACCAGCTATTCATGAATTTCTTTTGGGGGAGGCGTTTATACCGTTCCGTGTTTGGTAAAATGGATAAAGCAGTTTTATTCTTCGGGTCAGTACGATTACAGCGATACCTCATTTATATCATTTTTTTAATGTTTTGGCGCTTTTATACGATAAAAACTATTTTATAGAAAAAATAATTATTTTTGCATCGCTTTATTCTGAGGACTATAACTTTTTTATTTTTTTGCTGATGATGCTGTATGGCGGCTCGTTTTTTGCGGGACAAGATGACGTTTTCAGCGGTACCATGGTTATTTATATCCGTCTTTTTGATCGCGTGTTATTCCACTTTTTGTTTGCCGGTATGAGAATAAAGCGTTGTTTTTTGCCTCATTTTTTTTTTTTTTTTTTTTTTTTTTTTAATGGTGTTCACTGACGGGGTTAACTAGTGATATAGTTTTATAGGTGGGATCGTTACGGACGCGGCGATACTAAATATGTGTACTTTTATTGTTTGATTTTTTTTTATTTAGATAAAGAAATGTTTTTATGGGAATAATATATATTTTTTTTCTATTTTTTTTTTTACACATGTGGAAATTTATTTATTTTTTTAAATTTTTTACTTTGTCCCAGGGGGGACATCACAGATCGCTGATCTGACAGTTTGCACAGCACTCTGTCAGATCACCGATCTGAGTTCCAGCACTGCAGGCTTACCAAGCGCCTGCTCTGAGCAGGCACTTGGTAAGCCACCTCCCTCCCTGCAGGACCCGGATGCCGCAGCCATTTTGGATCCGGGCCTGCTGCAGGGAGGAGAGGTAAGAGACCCTCGCAGCAACGCGATCACATCGCATTGCTCCGGGGGTCTCAGGGAAGCCCGCAGGGAGCCCCCTGCCTGCGCGATGCTTCCCTGTACCGCCGGCACACCGCGATCATGTTTGATCGCGGTGTTCCGGGGGTTAATGTGCCGGGGGCGGTCCGTGATAGGCAGCTGACACCCGGCCGCGATCGGCCGCGCTCCCCCCGTGAGCGCGGCCGATCGCTCCGGACGTACTATTCCGTCCTTGGGAATTAGGGCCCACCCCACATAGACGGAATAGTACGTCCAATGGCAGAAAGGGGTTAATCTTAGTGTATGTAAACTTTTGACTTTGCAGTAAGTAATAAAAATGCCTTAAAACATTCTCTCTCTCATTATTCTGGCATTAGGCAAATATTAATAATTATGGTAATCCTAATTAACCCAAAAAGGGAAAGGTTTATTCAGATTTCATGTCGGATATTGAGAAAAATAAGCATATGTGTCTTTTTATGTAGTGTATGGAAACTTCTCGTTTTAACTGTTAATAAAATAGAGAATAAGATATTGAACTGTTAAACTGTTGTTATTGCCATTACTGCTAATATTGTGTGACTGGATACCCTGTACCCGAATAACTGACTACCTTCATTTCCATGTTAGGAAAATAAATAGCTTAGTTAGTTAGTTACTCCTTCCTCATCTTTATCTGTGTGTTGCATCCCAGTAACCTGTTCACATTTGCAACAAAAAACATCACATATGCATGTCCATTTTGGATCCAATTCACAGATCAAAATCACCCATACAAGTTTTTAGGGTCTGTAAACATGATGGACAGCACACACAATCCCATTCATGTGCAATCCGTGTTTTACCCTTCGCCATGACAGCACCCACTGGAGAGATAGGGATCCGCCCCAAGGAACAGGAAACCTACAGAGACATAAAAGGGGGGCGGTCCCCCTCTCCTCCTCAGTTTAGGTTTCCTGTTCCCAGGGGACAGGATCTCTGAAGACTACAGAAGATCTTACCTGGGCTAGGAGCATCCGCCTGTGCGGTTTCTGCGGGAACGGCAGGGGATGCAGTCCAGATGCAGCGTCGGGGGAGATTCCGTTAGACGGCTCCCCCCTCGTCTGGCCGGCATGTGGGATGGCTGAGTCCGGGAGAGACGACGCCGATTCCACAAGAGCAACGCTGCAGAGGTGCGGCCTTGAAGAGGCTCCAGACGCGGACCACCAGGTAAAGGGTCCGGGATCTGCGGCACAGCTGCAGCGGCAGCCGGTACACCGCTCCATAGCGCAGGCCGGGATAATGGCGGCCGCACATGCGTGGAGCGGTGTAAGAATCCCCAGAATGACCCGGAGGTAGAGGAGCACTTCCGGGTCACTCACACAGCGGTGGGGGAAAGCGCGGTTTCGCGCATGCGCAGTGCACCGCTGTGAAAGAAAAAAAAAAAAAGTTTACTGACCGGATCCTGGCCTATAAAAAGGGGGAAGTTGCAAACGCACAGGCGATGCAACATGTCGTCCCCAGGCAAGACTGTGGACCCAGCAGGTGAGCCAGCCAGCAGAAGGTCCTCAGATGCCAGCCACAGGAGTGAGACCAAGGATTCAAGATCCAGAAAGTCGCAGCCTCCTATTTCGGTACCGTACAGCTTCACTGGGTGAGTGTGATTTCCCCTCTGCCTATAAAGCTGACACCCTTTTCCACAAATGTCTTCTTCTCCCAGGCCAAAAAGAGACAGAAATCTAAGCACAAGCAATGTGCGTTATGTGACGAGCCTCTCCCAGATTCCCACCCCAAAAAACTCTGCAATCAGTGTATGGCGGAAACAATGCAGAGTCCATCTATGTCGGTCACAGATATACGGGCCATAATTAGAGAGGAATTACAGGCCATCTCACAAGCCAGTACCCCCCCTAAAAAATCCGGGAAAGAAAAGGCTATATCCAGCTCTGAGTCCGAGGAGGAAGGCGTTATCCACTCAGACTCCTCGCAGGCGTCTTCCTCTTCCTCAACACATTCCGACATTGAGGGTCGAGCTTGTTTTCCCCTTGATGGGGTGGACAACCTAGTAAAGTCCATCAGGAATACTATAGGTTGTGAGGATACAAAAGACGACCAAACTGCACAAGACATCATGTTTGCAGGGTTGGCGGAGAGGAAGAGAAGAGCATTCCCAGTAATTCCTGCGGTTAAGGCACTGATAAAGAGGGAGTGGAAGAAACAGGACCAGAGAGGTTTTCTCCCGTCAGCCTCCAAAAGGAAGTACCCCTTTAATGATGAGGAGTTAATTTCATGGACTAAAATCCCTAAGGTGGACGCTGCAGTCGCCTCCACCTCAAAACAGTCAGCTCTACCAGTCGAGGATGCGGGCCTACTTTCTGATCCTCTAGATCGGAAGGCAGAATCGTCACTGAAACGATCATGGGAGGCTTCCACGGGCATATTTAAGCCATCAATTGCCAGCACGTGCACAGCTAGATCCATGCTTGTTTGGATTGATCAGCTGGATCAACAGATCGAACAGGGGGTCTCCAGACAAAAATTGCGGGATGCGATACCACTAATTAGAGGTGCAGCAGCATTCATGGCCGATGCTTCAGCTGACTCTCTTCGCCTTGCAGCAAGATCAGCCGGTCTAATTAATAATGCCAGACGTGCGTTATGGATGAAGAGCTGGAAGGGGGATACGCAGTCAAAGGCTAAGATCTGCGCTATTCCGTGTGAGGGTGAGTTTTTGTTTGGGAAAGCATTAGACGAGATCCTCAAAAAAGCAAAAGAGAGGAAAAAAGCCTTCCCTGACCCCTCAATTCCTTTCTATAGGAAGACCTTTAGGAAGAGGCCGTTCGGGAAAAGAACACAAAATGAAAGATCGTCACGATGGGCCACAAGAGAGGGAAAACAGGGTGGCACTATGTTCAAAGGCCCCCCCCTTCCGTAGAGACAACAAATTCTGAAACACCAGACACCCCAGTAGGGGGCAGGTTAAAATTTTTCTTTCCCCAATGGCGAAAAATCACGTCAAGTTCCTGGGTGCTAAATATTATTAAGGAAGGAATGAAAATAGAATTCCTCCAAATTCTCCATGATTCCTTTATTTTAACAGCCCTTTCCTCACCAGTGCAACAGAAGGCCCTTGAACTGGAAATTAAAAGTCTTATAGTTAAAAATGTTTTAGTTAGGGTGCCAAAGGGACAAGAGGGTAAAGGGTTCTACTCTCCGTTATTTTTAATCCCTAAACCCGATGGTTCATTTCGAACAATTATAAATCTTAAAAAACTCAATACGTTTATTAAAAATTATACGTTTAAAATGGAGTCTATTAGATCGGCCATTAAGCTCCTTTTTCCAAATTGTAGAATGGGCGGCATTGATTTAAAAGATGCCTACTACCATCTCCCTATCCATAGTAGGTATCAAAAATACTTAAGAGTGGCAGTAACTCTTGAGGGGGAGATTCATCATTTCCAGTATACAGCCATGCCCTTCGGTCTCTCCACGGCACCCAGGATCTTCACGAAGGTAATGTTAGAAGTAATGGCCTACCTTCGCCAGAGAGACACATTAATCATTCCCTACTTAGATGATTTTTTAGTTGTAGGAAATTCATCCCTTCAGTGTGCGGAAACGATTAGCTGACACTGTCTCGTCCTTAGAAAGCCTGGGCTGGATCGTCAACTATAAAAAATCCAGACTCATCCCACTTTCTCTTCAGACATTTTTGGGATTTAATCTAGATTCCATAAAGCAAAAATGTCTACTTCCCCAAGAAAAAATATCTCTTATAGAGGGTAAAGTTGTGGCGGCCATTCACAAACCTCAAATGTCCCTGAGAGCAGGAATGTCCTTGCTAGGATCCCTCTCCTCCTGTACTCCAGCCGTTCAGTGGGCACAACTTCATACCCGAACATTACAACATCAGATACTTCGGGAACAGAGAAAATTTCTGGGGCACCTTGAATCGAAAATAACTTTATCCGAGAAAGTCTTATCCTCCTTAGAATGGTGGCTAAATAAAGACAACCTAGCGGGGGGTGTCCCTTGGGTAATATCACCATCCCACACGATAACTACGGACGCTAGTCCCCACGGGTGGGGCGCACACATGGGAGATAGATTCTGCCAGGGAACCTGGGATAAGAATGAGGATTTATATTCATCAAACCTGAAAGAATTGAATGCGGTAAACTATGCACTGCGTCAATTTCTCCCACAGCTACGAGGAAGCCACGTCAGAATCTGTTCAGACAACACTACGACAGTGGCGTATTTAAACAAACAAGGCGGCACAAGATCAGACGCTCTAATGTCTTCCGCAAACAGTACCTTAATCCTGGCCGAAAAGCATCTGTTGTCCCTCTCGGCAGTCCACATCAAAGGAGAGGACAATCAACAAGCGGACTTTCTAAGTCGACACACTCTTCATCAAGGAGAATGGTGTCTCAATCCTCACATTTTCCACAAGATAACATTGTTATGGGGCAAACCCCAAATAGACCTGTTCGCTACAAAACAAAACAAACAAGTCCACAAATTCGCATCTCGGTCCCGTGCAGATCACCCGGACATTCTAGATGCTCTTCAAACACCATGGCAATTCAAGCTGGCGTATGCTTTCCCTCCGATAATTCTGCTTCCACAAGTAATACGGAAAATCAGGGAAGAGCAGGCCAGGATAATACTGATAGCGCCATTCTGGCCCAAGAGACCATGGTTCTCGTGCCTGCGGTCAATGTCGGTGACGGATCCTTGGGTCCTTCCCTCAATCCCAAACCTTCTCTCTCAGGGACCTTTCTTCCACCCTCAGGTGGACAGCCTCCACCTGACGGCCTGGAATTTGAAAGGCAGATATTAAATTCCAGGGGGTTTTCAAAAGGCCTAATTGATACACTCCTGCTTAGCAGGAAACCATCTACGACAAAAATTTACACCAAAGTATGGAAGAAATTTCTACAGTTCCATACTAGTTCAAACCCCTCTGAAGTCCCAATAAAATCTATATTAGAATTTCTACAGAAAGGGAAAGAGTTAGGTCTGTCAGTTAACACATTAAAGGTCCAGGTGTCTGCTCTGGGTGCCCTCTATGGCCATAATATTGCTGGTAATAAATGGGTATCCCGCTTCATCACGGCCTGTGAACGAGTTACTCCTGTCCACATACCTAGGGTAGCTCCTTGGGATCTAAATCTAGTCTTAGACTCTCTAACAGAATCTCCGTTTGAGCCTATAGACACAGCATCTTTAAAACACTTGTCGTTAAAAACAGCCTTCTTAGTAGCCTTAACATCGGCTAGAAGAGTCAGCGACATTCAGGCCTTGTCGATAGATCAACCTTACCTTCTCACATTTCATGACAGACTAATCTTAAAACCGGACCCCCTATACCTTCCTAAGGTAGCAGGGAAGTTCCACAGGTCACAGGAGATACATCTTCCTACTTTCTTTAAAGACCCCTCTACTCCTGAAGAACAAAAATTCCATACTCTAGACGTCAGGAGAGTAGTTTTGCAATATATTGAGAAAACTAGTAGTTGGAGGCAGAGTAGGGCTCTGTTCATATCCTTCCAGGGCAAAAAGAAAGGATATGGAGTCACAAGAGCAACATTATCCAGGTGGATAAGAGACGCTATCCGGTTGGCCTATTCCATGAAAAATGAAGAACCTCCGGAGGGCATCAAAGCACATTCCACCAGAGCCATGGCTTCTTCCTGGGCCGAAAAAGGGAACGTGCCAATCGAAGATATATGTAAGGCTGCAACTTGGTCGGCTCCTTCCACTTTCTATAATCACTACAGGCTTGACTTGTCTTCCGACTCTGACCTACACTTTGGCAGGACTATCCTCAGCACGGTGGTCCCCCCCTAGGTGTTGGTCTCTGGAAATCTCTCCAGTGGGTGCTGTCATGGCGAAGGGTAAATAGCCGGATTACTTACGGTAATGCTCTTTTAATGAGTCCATGACAGCACCCAGTCACATCCCTCCCTAATAAAAGCCAATGTAATTACTTCTATGAAGTTTATATTCTGATGATACATTGTGATGATTGACTAACACTGGCGGTCCTCCGGGTACTCTGAAATTAAACTGAGGAGGAGAGGGGGACCCCGCCCCCCTTTTATGTCTCTGTAGGTTTCCTGTTCCTTGGGGCGGATCCCTATCTCTCCAGTGGGTGCTGTCATGGACTCATTAAAAGAGTATTACCGTAAGTAATCCGGCTATTTGTGCACTTTTAACATTGGAAATTTACAATTATTTTTCTTTTCTGTCATAGCTAATAATCAGTGATTGTAAAAATAAACATATTGACCAAACACTGCTAAAAAATCTGCTTTTTTTTTCATGTACGAGAAAATAAAAACGTGACGTCTAAATATGAGCCCTTATAGCTATGATTTGAGATACCGTACAATAGGAGCATATAACTTCAAACTGATTGCAAAATGAGACTCTTGAATAAGCACAAACAATTGTTTAGTGACCAATGATGTTTATACTCCTTTTTCCCCATTCAGATGTCAGTGGGAAATAGAAGATTCTGGAACTTTTCCTATTTCAACTGTGAAATACTTTTACACCCCAAGTAAGAGGCGCAATAAACGTCCCATGTACCTTTACTGGTGCTCTTTGACGCCTTCATACAAAGCAGATAAAACATAGCCACGTGCATTAGGCGCCTTAAGGGCATTTTATTTCATTGCTCCTAATGTTTATTGTGTTCTTGAATGAATTAATTTTAAGAGGAAGTACCAGAATGAAATTTGCATTTATAACTCTTCACAGTCCAGTATTCCAATGAGTAACTTCTATAATCCAATGTGTGTCTGCTTATGACTGAGGAGCAGGTAAAGCCTGTATTCAGAACACGTTTGTCAACATGTTGGTTGGAATTGTCAAAAAGAACCTAAGGCGCTGTTGTCAAAAGTGATATTTATGGGAAATTTCGCTAAAAATAGAATAAAACACCCAATATTGTTTAATTTCTATTCGTTTTCTGTAGCAGGTAGTGAAGCTCATATTGAGAGACTTAGCAGATCTCAGTCGAATTCTCAATTTCATGATGCATGACAACACATTCTAATCATCATTAATGACAGTATAACATGGGAATGACTCTACCTCATAGAATTGACTGTATTATGCACTTATCTCTGTGGTATGTTATGACCGTATTTCCTTACGCTGATTTTACAAGGCTGTAATACTTATGGTGATTTAAGTTTGGTCCAGTAGTACCACAGTTGAGTCCCAGGCATTGCTGCACTAAACCTTCCCTGAAGATTGATTTTAGAAGTAAAAAGAAGAAAATAGAACAACAAGGTGCTTCTTGCACTGTTTCTGTCACAGTTACTTTAGTACAGTGATTGGATGGTGTGTTTGTCCAAAGCACATAGTAAAAAAAGTTGTGTTTTTTTTGTTTATTTTTTTTTAAGGCTCCTGCAAGTTCTTCCACTTATTTGGGTATCCTATCCTCCTCTTTACACAGTGTTACTTGCTATCCAACATTGCTGAAACTGTAACTGCTCTAAAGACCACTTTATATACACTGCTCAAAAAAAAATAAAGGGAACACTAAAATCCCACATCCTAGATATCACTGAATTAAATATTCCAGTTGTAAATCTTTATTCATTACATAGTGGAATGTGTTGAGAACAATAAAACCTAAAAATGATCAACGTAAATCACAACTAATATCCCACGGAGGTCTGGAGTTGGAATGATGCTCAAAATCAAAGTGGAAAATGAAGTTACAGGCTGATCAAACTTAAGTGGAAATGCCTCAAGACAAGGAAATGATGCTCAGTAGTGTGTTTGGCTTCCACGTGCCTGTATGTCTTCCCTACAACGCCTGGGCATGCTACTGATCCGCCAACTCCTGGACAGTCTGTGGTGCAAGTGACGTTGGTGGATTGTGTGAGACATGTTGTCCCAGATGTGTTCAATCGGACTCAGGTCTGGGGAACGGGCGGACCAGTCCAAAGCTTCCATGCCTTCATCTTGCAGGAACTGCTGACACACTCCAGCCATATGAGGTCTGGCATTGTCCTGCATTAGGAGGAACCCAAGGCCAACTGCACCAGCATATGGTCTCACGAGATCTGACGATCTCATCTCGATACCTAATGGCAGTCAGGCTACCTCTGGCGAGCACATGGAGAGCTGTGTGGCCCTCCAAAGAAATGCCACCCCACACCATTACTGACCCACTGCCAAACCGGTCATGCTGAAGGATGTTGCAGGTAGCAGATCGCTCTCCACAGCGTCTCCAGACTCTGTCACATCTGTCACATGTGCTCAGTGTGAACTTGCTTTCATCTGTGAAGAGCACAGGGCGCCAGTGGCGAGTTTGCCAATCCTGGTGTTCTGTGGCAAATGCCAAGTGTCCTGCACGGTGTTGGGCTGTGAACACAATCCCCATCTGTGGAGGTTGGGCACTCAGACCATCCTCAGAGAGTCAGTTTCTAACCATTTGTGCAGACACATGCACATTTGTGGCCAGGTGGAGGTCATTTTGCAGGGCTCTGGCAGTGCTCCTCTCACAAAGGCTGAGGTAGCGGTCCTGCTGCTGGATTGTTGCTCTCCTATGGCCCCCTCCACGTCTCCTGGTGAACTGGCCTGTCTCCTGGCATCTCCAGCCTCTCAACACTACTCTGACAGACACAGCAAACCTTCTTGCCACAGCTTGCATTGATGTGCCATCCTGGATGAGTTGCACTACCTGAGCCACTTGTGTGGGTTGTAGAGTCCGTCTCATGCTACCACGAGTGTGAAAGCACAACCAACATTCAAAAGTGACCAAAACATCAGCCAGAAAGCATTGGTACTGAGATGTGGTCTGTGGTCCCCACCTGCAGAACCACTCCTTTATTGAGTGTGACTTGATAATTGCCAATAATTTCCATCTGTTGTCTGTTCCATTTGCACAACAGCATGTGAAATTGATTGTCGAACAGTGTTGCTTCCTAAGTGGACAGTTTGATTTCACAGAAGTTTGATTTACTTGGAGTTATATTCTGTTGTTTAAGTTTTCCCTTTATTTTTTTGAGCAGTGTATTTCATAGAACATAAAACATCAGTTCTCACAACAGTATCAATAAACCTTTGATGCCAATGACCCTGTCACCAGCACCATGTTGTTGTTCTTTAGACTGTTTTGGTAATTAATGAATATTGGAAACGCCTGTGATTTTGGAGATGTTCTGACCCTATCATCTAGTAATCACTATTTGCCCCTTGTTAGGGAGGTTGTCCACTATTTGGACAACCCCTGCTTAAATGTTATATTCCACCTTTTTAAATAAAAATACCCTCTACTCACCTACCGCACCAGTGTCATTCCAGCTATGTCGGTCCCAGGTCTCGCTAGTATCTCATGTCATTGTTATGCCATGTAAACTTGCAGTCAGCAATCAGCGTCCACTATTGAGCTGCTGTGCTTTTATTTACTTTGTAAGAACCGTGGATGTCCGAGGGAGGTGTGAGCATTGCAGTCTATTAGCGGCTGCTGATTTGATATAGTGGACAACCACCTTAAAGTCATTTGGCTCACTTACACTTTCCCATTTTTCCTGCTTTTAACACACAATTTGGAAATAGTAATTAAAATTTTGTGCTATGTAATATATCTTCAGTGCTTATTTAGGCTATGTGCACACGTCTGGAATTGCCGCCAAAATTTCCGTGGCAATTCTGCAACTGTGCCGCGGGTAAAACGCATGCGGAATCGTGATATTCTCACCTTCTGGCGTCCCTCGCAGCGTTCCCGCTCCTCGCGATGCTCCTGTTCCCAATAATGCCTAGCGGCAATGACCTCAGATGACATGTAGCGGTCTCGCGTCATCACAGGTCATTGCCGCAAAGCATCACTGGTAACGGGAGCATCGCGAGGAGCAGGAAGGCTGCGGGGGATGCCGGAAGGTGAGAATATCACGATTTATTATTTTAATTCTTTTCTTTTTAACAATTATATGGTTTCCAGGGTCTGGAGGAAAGTCTCCTCTCCTCAACCCTGGGTACCAATCGCACATGATCCGCTTGCTTCCCGCATGATGGGCATAGCCCCATGCGGGAAGTAAGCTGATCAATGCATTCCTATGTGTGTGGAATCCCCACGATTCCGCACAAGGAATGAACGTGCTGCGTATTTTTCCGGAATGCGATTCCGCCGCGGAAAAAAACGCAACATGTGCACAAAAATTGGGGATTGCATTCTAAAAATAGGATGCTTAATGTATGCTTTTTTTGCGGTTTTATCGTGTTTTTATAGCGAAAAACCACGAAAAAAAAAACGTGAAAAATCCTGAACGTGTGCACACAGCCTTAGGCTGCACACTCCATCTGGCAGTACTTGTGGACTCATGTGGATCATATGACCCTGATAACATCACTAAAGATCCTTCTGCACTTCTATGTTTTTGCATTTCCTTGATTTACTTTAATCCTTGATGTTTGAAGATATCAATATGTTGTAACATTAAAAGGATATACTATAAGCATAAGAAGCTGCTTAAATGGCTATATTGCTTTTTCAGATTACTTTGATTTTGCCCTTTTGATCCTGTATCCTAGGAAATAAAAGGAATGTGCTCTATGTTTACAAGACCTGTCATATATTGTCTTGTAAGATCATTGTGTATGTACATCATTCCTCAGAAAGGATACTTGTGAAATGGAGTGTGCTTCATAACACTCATTGCTTTACTTACATAAGACACGAATGACAAATAAATCTAAGGAGCAGGTTAGTGGGAGTAGAGTGTGGGATTGGTATGTTTTGCTTCTAAAGCTTCAGAACAACTCAGATAAAACAAGTTGCTGAAATTGCAAACACTTTAAGGCCTCATTCAGATGTCTGTGTTTCATGTACATTGTATCTGTATTTTTCTTGGATAGAATACATACCCAATATAATCTACTAGATGGTGGCCCGATTCCAACGCATCGGGTATTCTAGAATATGCATGTCCACGTAGTATATTGCACAGCCCACGTAGTACACTGCACAGCCCACGTAGTATATTGCCCAGCCACGTAGTATATTGCCCAGCCACGTAGTATATTGCCCAGCCACGTAGTATATTGCCCAGTGACGTAGTATATTGCCCAGCCACGTAGTATATTGCCCAGTTACGTAGTATATTGCCCAGTGACGTAGTGTATTGCCCAGCCACGTAGTATATTGCACAGCGACGTAGTATACCGCACAGAGCCACGTAGTATATTGCACAGCGACGTAGTATACAGCACAGAGCCACGTAGTATATTGCACAGCGACGTAGTATACAGCACAGAGCCATGTAGTATATTGCACAGCGACGTAGTATACAGCACAGAGCCACGTAGTATATTGCCCAGCTACGTAGTATATTGCCCAGCCACGTATGTCACAGGTTAAAAAATAAACATATACTCACCTTCTGAGGGTACCCTTGTCGTTCTGTCGCCTGTGTGTGGTGCAGGCAGCAGCTTGATGACGTCGCGGTCACATGACCGTGACGTCATGGCAGGTCCTTCTCGCGCAGGCCCTGTGATGACATCACGGTCACATGACAGTGATGTCATGGCAGGTCCTTGTCGCACACCATCCTTGGCACCGGAACCTGCCGCTTCCATGGAGCGGTCACCGGAGCGTCGCGAGGAGCGGGAAAGGTGGCCCGAGGTGAGTATATAATGATTTTTTTAATTATTTTTAACATTAGATGTTTTTACTATTGAGGCTGCATAGGCAGCATCAATAGTAAAAACTTGGCCACACAGGGTTAATAGCGGCGGTAACGGAGTGAGTTACCCGCAGCATAATGTGGTCCGTTACCGCTGGCATTAACCCTGTGTGAGCCTTGACTGCGGGGAGTATGGAGCGGTCACCGTGCACTGACTGCAGGGGAGTAGGGAGGGACTAATCGGACTGTGGCCGTCGCTGATTGGTCGCGGCAGCCATGACAGGCAGCTGGCGAGACCAATCAGCGACTTGGATTCCATGACAGACAGAGGCCGCGACCAATGAATATCCGTGACAGAAAGAAAGACAGACAGAAGGACAGACAGAAAGACGGAAGTGACCCTTAGACAATTCTATAGTAGATGGTGCTATTCACATGTTATTGTTTTTTGAGGACCGTGTGTTTGGTTTTTTTTCCGCTAGCATTGATGAAAAAGTGCCAATACAAATCTACGGATTTGTGAAAAACACATACAGCACACAGATGGTATATGTCCATGTTTGACATTGCAATTTATTTATTTATCCATACTTGGAAAAACACTGTTGACACAATGACCAAACATTGATCACACATTAATCCAAACTACCTATGATAATCATACCATTTTTAGTGTACGTGAAAAACACGTATGAGAACTAAAGAGGAATTCTACTGGAGTTTAACCGCTAAGCACAATATCAGTACATGGAAGTGATCACGTGTGGGAGGGGGTGGTCTCAAAAGAACCATATCCAATGGTCACACAATTTTGAAGACAAAACCTGTTTTACCAGAAAATTAAAATCCGCTATTAGCCACCTCAAATTAACGTGGTCGTAGCTACATACAGCTGCCTCAGCATGGAAACCCGATTTGAAAGGCGTTTTTTAACCCCGTAACGATCAGGGGTATTTTAGTTTTTGTTTCCATTTTTGCTCCCCTTCTTCCCAGAACCATAACTTTGTTATATTTCCGTCAATATGGCCATGTGAGGGATTGGTTTTTTTTGTGAGACGAGTTGTACTTTTGAACGGCACCATTGATTTTACCATATAGTGTACTGGAAAACGGGAAAAAAAATTCCAAGTGCGGTGAAATTGCAAAAATACTGTAATTCCAAAATTGTTTTTTGGATTTTTTTTTTCATAATGTTCACTAAATGCTAAAACTGACCTACTGTTATGATTCTCCAGGTCATTATGAGTTCGTGGACACCAAACATGTCTAGGTTCTTTTTTTATTTAAGTGATGAAAAAAAATCCAAAGTTTGCCCCCGCAAAAAATAGTTACCATTTTCTGAAAACCGTAGCATTAGTGATGAGCAAATATACTCATTACTCGAGATTTCTAGAGCACGCTCGGGGGTCCTATGAGTATTTTTTAATGCTCGGAGTTTGTTTTTCTTGCCACAGCTGAATGATTTACATCTGATAGCCAGCATAATTACATGTGGGGATTCCCTAGCAACCAGGCAACCCCCACATGTACTTATGCTGGCTAACAGATGTAAATCATTCAGCTGCGGCAAGAAAAACTAAATCTCCGAGCACTAAAAAATACTCGGAGGTCACCCGAGCATGCTCAGGAAATCTGGAGTAACGAATATATTCGCTCATCACGATGTAGCATCTCCATTTTTTTGGGATCTGGGGCCAGGTGAGGGCTTATTTTTTGAGCGCCGATCTGTCATTTTTATTGATACCATTTTGATGTAGGTATGATCTTTTGATCTCCCGTTATTGATTTTATTGTGATGTTGCAGCATAATTCTGGCTTTTTGATTTTTTTTTTTTCTCTCTACGCCATTTACCAATCGGATTAATTCTTTTTATATATTGATAGATCGGGCGATTTTGAACACGACGATACCAAATATGTGTATTTTTTATTTTTTTCATTGTTTTATTTTGAATGGAGGGTGATTTGAACTTTTATAAAGGATTTTTATTTATTTTTTACTTTTTTTTTAAATGTACACTTGCTTCAATAGTCTACATGGGAGATTAGAAGCTGCGACCATCTGATCGCACGTGCTACACAGGGCAGAGCTTCAGCCCTGCTCTATGTAGCAGAAATGCTCCCTTGCTATGAGCTCTGACCGCTGGGCGGCGCTCATAGCTATCTGGCAATGACAACCACTGGGTTTCCTACAGAACCCGAGTTGTCATGCCAACCCATTGGCGACCCGCGGTCATGTGACACGGGTGCCGATGGGCGGGGTTAATGACGCTTTTCCTGCGCGTGCATGTTAAATGCCACTGTCAGAGATTGACAGCGGCATTTAACATGTTAACAGCAATGTGTGGATCGCGATTCCACCAGCGGCTGTTCGGGGCACATGACAGCAGATCAGATCAGCTGTCATGGGCCTGAAAAGGTGGGGGTTGATCGCCAGAGCCCGCACCAAGCAGGGGGAGGCGTCCAATGTCGGATATATCCGTAATTGGACGTTAAGGGGTTAATGCACAATTATGGTTTCTTACAAGACAAAGCTTTGATAACTGCATTAGCCCACATATTCATGACATTTCTATCAATGGGAAGTGAACAGTTAAAGGGACCCTGACAGTAGATTTATTGCTGCCTGTAGCATGAGCAGAATGAATCCGAGCTTGGTTGTGCAGTTCCATGTGCAATTCCATGTCCCACTCCAGTTGGTTGACAGGCCTCCTGTTGTGAAATTGGATTCTGGGCTCCCCCGGTGGCCACTTGTGGAATTGTACTTGTGTGCATCATCCCCTCTGTTCACCTGCTCCTATCAGGATGTGGGAGTCGCTATATAACCTTGCTCCTCTGTCAGTTTCATGCCGGTCAACAATGTAATCAGAAGCCTTTCTGTGCATGTTCCTGCTACTAGACAACTCCCAGCTAAGTTGGACTTTTGTCCTTGTGTGTTTTTGCATTTTGTTCCTGTTCACAGCTGCTGTTTCGTTACTGTGTCTGGAAAGCTCTTGTGAGCGGAAATTGCCACTCTGGTGTTATGAGTTAATGCTAGAGTCTTAAAGTAATTTCTGGATGGTGTTTTGATAGGGTTTTCTGCTGACCATGAAAGTGCCCTTTCTGTCTTCTTGCTATCTAGTAAGCGGACCTCGATTTTTGCTAAACCTATTTTCATACTACGTTTGTCATTTCATCTAAAATCACCGCCAATATATGTGGGGGCCTCTGTCTGCCTTTTGGGAAAATTTCTCTAGAGGTGAGCCAGGACTGTCTTTTCCTCTGCTAGGATTAGGTAGTTCTCCGGCTGGCGCTGGGCATCTAGGGATAAAAAAACGTAGGCATGCTACCCGGCCACTTCTAGTTGTGCAGCAGGTTTAGTTCATGGTCAGTATAGTTTCCATCTTCCAAGAGCTAGTTCTCATATATGCTGGGCTATGTTCTCTCGCCATTGAGAATCATGACAGTTTGACCGGCCCTAAAAAAAGGGTTAAATTACTGGCTGAGAAAGGAGAGAAAAAAGAAGTCTGCTACAATTTTTTTTTTTTTTTCCTCTAGTTCTGAGTGTGCTCTTAATTGAATCACTTGCTAGTCTGCCTATACTGCAGCCTTCCTCTCTTTCTCTCCTTCTTATCCTTGAATGGCTCTGTGTTCACCTGTTTCAAATGGATCTTCAGAGTGTAGCTACAGGTTTGAATAATCTCGCCACAAAGGTACAAAATTTGCAAGATTTTGTTGTTCATGCACCTATGTCTGAGCCTAGAATTCCTTTGCCTGAATTCTTCTCGGGGAATAGATCTCACTTTCAAAATTTTAAAAATAATTGCAAATTGTTTTTGTCCCTGAAGTCTCGCTCTGCCGGAGACCCTGCACAGCAGGTCAGGATTGTAATTTCCTTGCTCCGGGGCGACCCTCAAGACTGGGCTTTTGCATTGGCACCAGGGGATCCTGCGTTGCTCAATGTGGATGCGTTTTTTCTGGCCTTGGGGTTGCTTTATGAGGAACCTCATTTAGAGCTTCAGGCGGAAAAGGCCTTGATGTCCTTGTCTCAGGGGCAAGATGAAGCTGAAATATACTGCCAAAAATTCCGCAAATGGTCTGTGCTTACTCAGTGGAATGAGTGCGCCCTGGCGGCGATTTTCAGAGAAGGTCTCTCTGATGCCATTAAGGATGTTATGGTGGGGTTCCCTGTGCCTGCGAGTCTGAATGAGTCCATGACGATGGCTATTCAGATCGATAGGCGTCTGCGGGAGCGCAAACCTGTGCACCATTTGGCGGTGTCTACTGAGAAAACGCCAGAAAATATGCAATGTGATAGAATTCTGTCCAGAAGCGAGCGGCAGAATTTTAGACGAAAAAATGGGTTGTGCTTCTATTGTGGTGATTCAACTCATGTTATATCAGCATGCTTTAAGCGTACTAAGAAGCCTGACAAGTCTGTTTCAATTAGCACTTTACAGTCTAAGTTTATTCTATCTGTGACCCTGATTTGTTCTTTGTCATCTATTACCGCGGACGCCTATGTCGACTCTGGCGCTGCTTTGAGTCTTATGGATTGGTCCTTTGCCAAACGCTGTGGGTATGATTTGGAGCCATTGGAGGCTCCGATACCTCTGAAAGGGATTGACTCCACCCCATTGGCTAGTAATAAACCACAATACTGGACACAAGTGACTATGCGTGTTAATCCGGATCACCAGGAGGTTATTCGCTTTCTGGTGCTGTATAATCTACATGATGTTTTGGTGCTGGGATTGCCATGGCTGCAATCTCATAACCCAGTCCTCGACTGGAGAGCTATGTCTGTGTTAAGCTGGGGATGTAAAGGAACTCATGGGGACGTACCTTTGGTTTCCATTTCATCATCTATTCCCTCTGAGATTCCTGAATTCTTGTCTGACTTTCGTGACGTTTTTGAAGAACCCAAGGTTGGTTCACTACCTCCGCACCGGGAGTGCGATTGTGCCATAGACTTGATCCCGGGTAGTAAATACCCTAAGGGTCGTTTATTTAATCTGTCTGTGCCTGAACACGCGGCTATGCGAGAATATATAAAGGAGTCCTTGGAAAAGGGACATATTCGTCCTTCGTCATCTCCCTTAGGAGCCGGTTTTTTCTTTGTGTCTAAGAAAGACGGCTCTTTGAGGCCGTGTATTGATTATCGACTTTTGAATAAAATCACGGTTAAATATCAATATCCGTTACCACTGCTTACTGATTTGTTTGCTCGTATAAAGGGGGCCAAGTGGTTCTCTAAGATTGATCTCCGTGGGGCGTATAATTTGGTGCGAATCAAGCAGGGGGATGAGTGGAAAACCGCATTTAATACGCCCGAGGGCCATTTTGAGTATTTGGTGATGCCTTTTGGTCTTTCAAATGCCCCTTCAGTCTTCCAGTCCTTTATGCATGACATTTTCCGCGATTATTTGGACAAATTTATGATTGTGTATCTGGATGATATTCTGATTTTTTCGGATGACTGGGACTCTCATGTCCAGCAGGTCAGGAGGGTTTTTCAGGTTTTGCGGTCTAATTCCTTGTGTGTGAAGGGTTCTAAGTGTGTTTTTGGGGTTCAAAAGATTTCCTTCTTGGGATACATTTTTTCCCCCTCTTCCATCGAGATGGATCCTGTCAAGGTTCAGGCTATTGGTGATTGGACGCAACCCTCTTCTCTTAAGAGTCTTCAGAAATTTTTGGGCTTTGCTAACTTTTATCGTCGATTTACTGCTGGTTTTTCTGATGTTGTAAAACCATTGACTGATTTGACTAAGAAGGGTGCTGATGTTGCTGATTGGTCCCCTGATGCTGTGGAGGCCTTTCGGGAGCTCAAGCGCCGCTTTTCTTCCGCCCCAGTGTTGCGTCAGCCTGATGTTGCTCTTCCTTTTCAGGTTGAGGTCGACGCTTCTGAAATCGGAGCTGGGGCGGTGTTGTCGCAGAGAAGTTCCGACTGCTCCGTGATGAGACCTTGTGCTTTTTTTTTCCCGTAAATTTTCGCCCGCCGAGCGGAATTATGATATTGGGAATCGGGAGCTTTTGGCCATGAAGTGGGCTTTTGAGGAGTGGCGTCACTGGCTTGAGGGGGCCAGACATCAGGTGGTGGTATTGACTGACCACAAAAATTTAATTTACCTTGAGTCTGCCAGGCGCCTGAATCCTAGACAGGCGCGCTGGTCGTTGTTTTTCTCTCGGTTTAATTTTGTGGTGTCTTACCTACCGGGTTCTAAGAACGTTAAGGCGGATGCCCTTTCTAGGAGTTTTGAGCCTGACTCCCCTGGTAATTCTGAGCCCACAGGTATCCTTAAAGATGGAGTGATATTGTCTGCCGTTTCTCCAGACCTGCGGCGGGCCTTGCAGGAGTTTCAGGCGGATAGACCTGATCGTTGCCCACCTGGTAGACTTTTTGTTCCTGATGATTGGACCAGTAGAGTCATCTCTGAGGTTCATTCTTCTGCGTTGGCAGGTCATCCTGGAATCTTTGGTACCAGGGATTTGGTGGCAAGGTCCTTCTGGTGGCCTTCCCTGTCACGAGATGTGCGAGGCTTTGTGCAGTCTTGTGACGTTTGTGCTCGGGCCAAGCCTTGTTGTTCTCGGGCTAGTGGATTGTTGTTACCCTTGCCTATCCCGAAGAGGCCTTGGACGCACATCTCGATGGATTTTATTTCGGATCTGCCTGTTTCTCATAAGATGTCTGTCATCTGGGTGGTGTGTGACCGTTTCTCTAAGATGGTCCATCTGGTTCCCTTGCCTAAGTTGCCTTCTTCTTCCGAGTTGGTTCCTCTGTTTTTTCAAAATGTTGTTCGTTTGCATGGTATTCCGGAGAATATCGTTTCTGACAGAGGGACCCAATTCGTGTCTAGATTTTGGCGGGCATTCTGTGCTAGGATGGGCATAGATTTGTCTTTTTCGTCTGCTTTCCATCCTCAGACTAATGGCCAGACCGAGCGGACTAATCAGACCTTGGAGACATATTTGAGGTGTTTTGTGTCTGCGGATCAGGATGATTGGGTTGCTTTTTTGCCTTTGGCGGAGTTCGCCCTCAATAATCGGGCCAGCTCTGCCACCTTGGTGTCCCCGTTTTTCTGTAATTCGGGGTTTCATCCTCGATTTTCCTCCGGTCAAGTGGAATCTTCGGATTGTCCTGGAGTGGATGCTGTGGTGGAGAGGTTGCATCAGATTTGGGGGCAGGTGGTGGACAATTTGAAGTTGTCCCAGGAGAAGACTCAGCTTTTTGCCAACCGCCGTCGTCGTGTTGGTCCTCGGCTTTGTGTTGGGGACTTGGTGTGGTTGTCTTCTCGTTTTGTCCCTATGAGGGTTTCTTCTCCTAAGTTTAAGCCTCGGTTCATCGGCCCGTACAAGATATTGGAGATTCTTAACCCTGTGTCCTTCCGTTTGGACCTCCCTGCATCCTTTTCGATTCATAATGTTTTTCATCGGTCATTGTTGCGCAGGTATGAGGTACCGGCTGTGCCTTCCGTTGAGCCTCCTGCTCCGGTGTTGGTTGAGGGTGAGTTGGAGTACGTTGTGGAAAAGATCTTGGACTCTCGTGTTTCCAGACGGAAACTCCAGTATCTGGTCAAATGGAAGGGATACGGTCAGGAGGATAATTCTTGGGTCACTGCCTCTGATGTTCATGCCTCCGATCTTGTCCGTGCCTTTCATAGGGCTCATCCTGATCGCCCTGGTGGTTCTGGTGAGGGTTCGGTGCCCCCTCCTTGAGGGGGGGGTACTGTTGTGAAATTGGATTCTGGGCTCCCCCGGTGGCCACTTGTGGAATTGTACTTGTGTGCATCATCCCCTCTGTTCACCTGCTCCTATCAGGATGTGGGAGTCGCTATATAACCTTGCTCCTCTGTCAGTTTCATGCCGGTCAACAATGTAATCAGAAGCCTTTCTGTGCATGTTCCTGCTACTAGACAACTCCCAGCTAAGTTGGACTTTTGTCCTTGTGTGTTTTTGCATTTTGTTCCTGTTCACAGCTGCTGTTTCGTTACTGTGTCTGGAAAGCTCTTGTGAGCGGAAATTGCCACTCTGGTGTTATGAGTTAATGCTAGAGTCTTAAAGTAATTTCTGGATGGTGTTTTGATAGGGTTTTCTGCTGACCATGAAAGTGCCCTTTCTGTCTTCTTGCTATCTAGTAAGCGGACCTCGATTTTTGCTAAACCTATTTTCATACTACGTTTGTCATTTCATCTAAAATCACCGCCAATATATGTGGGGGCCTCTGTCTGCCTTTTGGGAAAATTTCTCTAGAGGTGAGCCAGGACTGTCTTTTCCTCTGCTAGGATTAGGTAGTTCTCCGGCTGGCGCTGGGCATCTAGGGATAAAAAAACGTAGGCATGCTACCCGGCCACTTCTAGTTGTGCGGCAGGTTTAGTTCATGGTCAGTATAGTTTCCATCTTCCAAGAGCTAGTTCTCATATATGCTGGGCTATGTTCTCTCGCCATTGAGAATCATGACAGCCTCCCCAATGTGTATAAACAGGGAAAGACCTGACAATCACCTGGAATGGGGCGGATAACAGCCGGCTGGGGGTTGTGCTTGACTAGTCGCCTCTTTTCCTCTGGCCGGCTTTCCAAACTTTATATTTTTCTGAAACACTGTGGCATTTCACAGTGAAACATAGCTGGCTGCAATAGCACAGCCAAGCTCTGAATCATGCTGCGTTGTTCAGGCAGGATGAATCTAGTGACCAGTTCCTTTTAAAGCTTCTACTGTATGACTGCAAGCAGAGACCTTAAAGAGCAAGATGAATTGATACAAAAGTTATTAAAGGGGTTGTCTGGTCCAAATCGATAAGTCCACAGTTACAAGTGTATGGAAGCGAGGCTGCGCCTACTGGCCGGGAGTATGTATAACGCATACATGTCCTCTGGTCCCGGATCAGAGACCAAGAAATCCCCACAGCGCACTTTGCCTGCACTGGGGGGATTCCTAAGTCTGCACTCACACAGAGTTACTGTAGATTTATTGACTTGTACCGAACAATTTCTTTAAAGGTACTTGCTGATGTAGCAGTCGCACACAGGCTCTAATGACCATAGTCCTTTGACTCCCTTCTGTCTCATAAGAAGACATCAATACTAGAAATGGTACATTTTGAAAACTGCTCTAGATTTTGCATTGGGTCAAGGAGTCTCAAGTTACCCCTCTTACTATGGCATAAACCTGCTATACATGTACATTCACACAATTTTTTTGCTTCTAGTATTTATTGAGGAATATATTTCAAAGTACTTTAAAATTTTGACCCAGACCTGTTTCACAGGACAAAACAGAATTCATTGTCTTTCCCCCATCTCACGCGACCCCCCCCCCAACGAACCTATCAATTACAGTAAACGGCTGCCCACTCTCCCCAGTCCCACAAGCTTGCTGTCTCGGGGTAATCCTTGACACTGATCTCTCCTTCAAACCGCACATCCAAGTCCTTTCCACTTCCTGCTGCCTTCAACTCAAAAATATTTCACGGATCCGTACATTCCTAAACCAAGAATCTGCAACAACCCTAGTCCATGCCCTCATCATCTCCCGCCTCGACTACTGTAACCTCCTGCTCTGTGGCCTCCCCTCTACCACTCTCACATCCCTCCAATCTATTCTAAACTCCGCTGCCCGTCTAATCCACCTGTCCCCCCACTATTCCCCGGCCTCTCCCCTCTGTCAATCCCTTCACTGGCTCCCCATTACCCAGAGACTCCAGTACAAAAGCCTAACCATGACATACAAAGCCATCCACAACCTGTCTCCTCCATACATCTGTGACCTCGTCTCCCAGTACTTTCCTGCACGCAACCTCCGATCCTCACAAGATCACCTTCTCTACTCCCCTCTTATCTCCTCTTCCCACACTCGCATACAAGATTTCTCTCACGCATCACCCCTACTCTGGAACTCTCTACCACAACATATCAGACTCTCACCTACCATTGAAACCTTCAAAAAGAACCTGAAGACCTACCTCTTCCGACAAGCCTACAACCTGCAGTAACCACCAATCAACCAAACCGCTGCATGACCAGCTCTATCCTCACCTACTGTATCCTCACCCATCCCTTGTAGATTGCGAGCCCTCGTGGGCAGGGTCCTCTCTCCTCCTGTACCAGTTGTGACTTGTATTGTTCAAGATTATTGTACCTGTTTTTATTATGTATACCCCTCCTCACATATAAAGAGCCATGGAATAAATGGCGCTATAATAATAATAATATTGGGTTTTTATCTCATGTGAAAAACAGTCTATTTTTTTAAGTGGACTGGACTCCGTTTTAGTCTGTCAGTTTTTCCAATCCTTGTTGCATCTGTTTTTCTTGTATGAATAGGGAAATATAAACATTTCTTAGCTTGTTTCATAGTAGAATACAGACAGCATACAGATGACAGCTGTGTTATCCATTTTTTCAATGGCTACAATAGACAAAGCTCCAGTTTTTTTGCAGATAAACGGTCTGCAAAATAAGGAAAAGGCACATTCGTTGTAATGGGTCTGTGATCTATCCACAAAATTAACGCATCCCACAGTACCAAAAAACTGATACATAAATGAGCCTTAGGGTATGTGTCCACGTTCAGGATTGCATCAGGATTTGGTCAGGATTTTTCATCAGTATTTGTAAGCCAAAACCAGGAGTGGAACAATTAGAGGAAAAGTATAATAGAAACATATGCACAACTTCTGCATTTATCACCCACTCCTGGTTTTGGCTACAAATACTGATGAAAAATCCTGACCAAATCCTGATGCAATCCTGAACGTGGACACATACCCTTAGGGTATGTGTCCACGTTCAGGATTGCATCAGGATTTGGTCAGGATTTTATGCAGGTAAAATCCTGACCAAATCTGCACCTGAGGTCACTGGCAGGTCACCTCCTGAACGTGGAAACATACCCTTAATGGGAATAGAACAGTATGGTTTTCTGCCATTCAGCACGACAGAAGTAGGTTAATGTGTAAAAGTAAATACCTGTACACACAATGAACAGGATCTCCCAGTGCCAGCAGAGCACATACTGTCACTGGCATCAAAATGCCAGGAACTCAAGAGTCATCCTTTGATGCATGAAATACTTAGGCTAGGACTACAATTCAAATTGTGTTCTCTTGACTAAATTTGCATCTGATGATAGTAAACTGGAATCCAGCAGGTTTATATTTATGCTGTAGAATCATTGTTGCAGTAACTTTTGGGTCACAAATCAAACTACATTCTATAATGTAACTATCTATAAATACAGTGGCATGTAAAAGTTTGGGCACCCCTAGTCAAAATTACTGTTATTGTGAACAGATAAAGGGAACCTGTCAGGTCCCCTGTGCCCCCAGAACCACCAGCAGTTGTGTCTGCATATGTAAATACTCTGCCTAACAGTCCCTTTAACCCCTTAACGACTGCCGATACGTCTTTTAACGGCGGCAGTTAAGGGTACTTAAACCACAGCGCCGTTAATTAACAGCGCTGTGGAAAAAGTGTATAGCGCCCCCCAGAGTCGGATTTTCTCTGGGGTCTCGGTTACCGGGGGTAGCCGAGACCCCAGAGAACATGATTCTGGTCGGTTTTTACCGACCCCCGGGTTGCGATCGACGGTAAATAACCGTTTACCGGCGGCCGCAAAAAACGCGATTTCCCATTTAATTTCTCTGTCCTTCGATGTGATCGCACATCAGAGGACAAAGAAATGGGGTCCCCGATAGCCCCCGATACTCACCCGTCTCCCCCGATGATCTTCGTGGCTCCCGATGGGTGCTGCCATCTTTTTCTGGGAAAAAAATGGCGGGCGCATGCGCAGTGCGCCCACCGGCCGGCACCCGGCGGATCTTTGGGGTCTCGGCTGCCGGGGTAGAAAAAGAAAAAAAGCGACGTGTCATTCTCTGTCCTCTGATGTGATCGCACATCAGAGGACAGAGAAATAGGGGGATTCGGGGACCTTGTTATACTTACCGGTGTCCCTGGGTCCTCCTGCGTCCCCTCCTGGCCGCCGGCTTCTTCCTCCGGGAAGAAAATGGTGATGTGCCAGCCGGCAGAGGAAGATTCTTCCTCTTGTTTTATTTTGGTCACTGTGAGATCCTATCACAGTGATCAAAATAAAAAAAAATAGTAAATAACCCCCCCCTTTATCACCCCCTTAGTTAGGAAAAAATGATAAAATAAAAAAATGTATGTATTTCTATTTTCCAATTAGAGTTAGGGCCAGGGTTAGGGTTGGGGCTAAAGTTAGGGTTAGGGTTGTTGCTAAAGTTAGGGTTAGGGCTAGGGTTAGGGTTGGAGCTAAAGTTAGGGCTAGGGTTAGGGTTGGTGCTAAAGTTAGGATTAGGGTTGGGACTAGGGTTAGGGTTGGGGCTAAAGTTAGGGTTAGGGTTGGTGCTAAAGTTAAGATTAGGGATGGTGCTAAAGTTAGGGTTGGGGCTAAAGTTAGGGTTAGGGCTAGGGTTAGGGTTGGTGCTAAAGTTAGGGTTGGGGCTAAAGTTAGGGTTAGGGTTGGTGCTAAAGTTAGGATTAGGGTTGGGGCTAAAGTTAGGGTTAGGGTTGGGGCTAAAGTTAGGGGTAGGGTTGGGGCTAAATTTAGGGTTAGGGTTGGGGCTAAAGTTAGGGTTGGGGCTAAAGTTAGGGTTAGAGTAGGGATTAGGGCTAGGGTTGGGATTAGGGTTTGGATTAGGGTTACGTTTGGGATTGGGGTTAGGTTTGGGATTAGGGTTAAGGTTGGGGTTAGGTTTGAGGTTAGGGTTGAGATTATGATTGGGGTGTGTTGGGCTTAGATATTTGATTAGGGTTAGGATTGGGTTTAGGGGTGTTTTGGCGTTAGGGTTGTGATTATGGTTAGGGTTGGGATTAGGGTTACGGGTGTTTTAGGGTTAGGGTTTTGATTAGGGTTATGGATTGGGTTGGTATTAGCGTTAGGGGTGTGTTGGGGTTACGGTTGGAGATAGAATTGGGGGGTTTCCACTGTTTAGGTACATCAGGGGGTCTCCAAACGCGACAGCCAATTTTGCGTTCAAAAAGTCAAATGGTGCTACCTCCCTTCTGAGCGCTTTCGTGCGCCCAAACAGTGGTTTACCCCCACATATGAGGTATCAGCGTATTCAGGACTGATTGGACAACAACTTTTAGGTTCCAGTTTCTCCTGTTACCCTTGCGAAAATAAAAAAAAATTGGGGACTTTAAAATAATTTTTGTGGGGGAAAAAAATGATTTTTTATTTTCATGGCTCTGCGTCTAAGTTCTGTGAAGCACTTGGGCATTCAAAATGCTCACCACATATCTAGATAAGTTCCTTGGGGGGGTCTAGTTTCCAAAATAGGGTCACTTGTGGGGGGTTTCTACTGTTTAAGTGCTTCAGGAGCTCTGCAAATGCAACATGACGCCCGCAGACCATTCCATCAAAGTCTGCATTTTAAAACATCACTACTTCCCTTCCGAGCCCCGATGTGTGCCCAAACAGTGGTCCCCCCCACATATGGGGTATCAGTGTACTCAGGACAAACTGGACAACAAATTTTGGGGTCCAATTTCTCCTGTTACCCTTGAGAAACTAACAAATTGTCAGCTAAAAAATCATTTTTGAGGGAAAAAAAGGATTTTTTATTTTCATGGCTCTGCATTATAAAGTTCTGTGAAGCACTTGGGCATTCAAACTGCTCACCACACATCTAGATAAGTTCCTTAAAGGGTCTAGTTTCCAAAATGGGGTCAGTTGTGGGGGGTTTCTACTGTTTAGGCACATCAGGGGCTCTCCAAACGCGACATGGTGTCCGATCTCAATTCCAACCAATTCTGCATTGAAAAAGTCAAACGGTGCTCCTTCTCTTCCAAGCTCTGCCGTGCACCCAAACAGCAGTTTACCCCCACATATGGGGTATCGACGTACTCCGGAGAAACTGCACAACAACTTTCATGGTCTAATTTCTCCTGTTACCCTTGTGAAAATAAGAATTTGTGGGCGAAAAGATCATTTTTGTGTAAAAAAATGCAATTTTTTTTATTTTCATGGCTCTACGTTATAAACTTCTGTGAAGCACTTGGGGGTTCAAAGTGCTCACCACACATCTAGATAAGTTCCTTAAGGGGTCTAGTTTCCAAAATGGTGTCACTTGTGGGGGGTTTCCACTGTTTAGGCACATCAGGGGCTCTCCAAACGCGACATTGCATCCGATCTCAATTCCAGCCAATTCTGCATTGAAAAAGTCAAACCGCGCTCATTCTCTTCCAAGCAATGCCGTGCGACCAAACAGTGGTTTACCCCCACATATGGGGTATCGGCATATTCAGGAGAAATTGCCCAACAAATTTTGTGGTTAATTTTCTCTTTTTACACTTGTGAAAATAAAACAAAAAATGGTTCCGAATTAAAATGTTTGTAAAAAAAAAGTTAAATGTTCATTTTTTCCTTCCACATTGTTTCAGTTGCTGTGAAGCACGTCAAGGGTTAATAAACTTTTTGAATGTTGTTTTGAGCACCTTGAGGGGTGTAGTTTTTAGAATGGTGTCAAGTTTGGGTAGTTTCTGTCATGTACACCCCTCAAAGTGACTTTAAATGTGAGATGATCCCTAAAAAAAAATGGTTTTGTAAATTTTGTTGTAAAAATGAGAAATCGCTGGTCAATTTTTACCCCTTATAACTTCCTAACAAAAAAATTTTGTTTCCAAAATTGTGCTGATGTAAAGTAGATGTTGTTTATTTTCTATTTTGTGTGACATATCTCTCTGATTTAAGGGCATAAAAATTCAAAGTTTGAAAATTGCTAAATTTTAAACATTTTCGCCATATTTCCGTTTTTTCATAAATAATCACAAGTAATATTGAAGAAATGTTACCACTAACATGAAGTGCAATATGTCATGAAGAAACAGTCTCAGGCTATGTGCACACTCTGCGGCGTGCTCTGCGGGTTCTCCCGCAGCGGAATTGATAAATCTGCAGGGCAAAACCGCTGCGGTTATCCCTGCAGATTTATCGCGGTTTGTTTTGCGATTTCCGCTGCGGGATTACTCCTATACTATTGATGCTGCATATGCAGCAATATGCAGCATCAATAGTAATGTTAAAAATAATAAAAATTGGTTAAATACTCACCCTCTGATGTCCGGATCTCCTCAGCGCTGCACGCGGCGGTCCGGTTCCAAAGATGCTGTGCCGAGAAGGACCTTCGTGATGTCACGGTCATGTGACTGCGGCGTCATCACGGTCATGTGACCGCGACGTCATCTCAGGCCCTGCTCGCACAGCAACTGAGACCGGACAGCCGCGTGCAGCACTGAGAGGTGAGTATAGCATCATTTTTTATTTTAATTCTTTTTTTTTTACACTATTTATGCTTCCCAGGGCCTGGAGGAGAGTCTCGTCTCCTCCAGCCCGGGTAGCAACCGCACATTATCCGCTTACTTCCCGCATCGTGGGCACAGCCCCATGCGGGAAGTAAGCGGAACAATGCATTTCTATGGGTGCAGAATCGCTGCGATTCTGCACAAAGAAGTGACATGCTGCGGGATGTAAACCGCTGCGTTTCTGCGCGTTTTTTCCCGCAGCATGTGCACTGCGGTTTGCGGTTTCCATAGGGTTTACATGTTAATGTAAACGCAATGGAAACTGCTGCGGACCCGCAGCATCAAAATCGCCGCGGATCCGCGGTAAAAACCGCAAAGTGTGAACATGGCCTCAGAATCAGCGGGATCTGTTAAAGCGTTCCAGAGTTATAACCTCATAAAGTGACAGTGGTCAGAATTGTAAAAATTGGCTTGGTCATTAAGTACCAAATTGGCTTTGTCACTAAGGGGTTAATACATTACACACATAAACAGATCTTTTGATAAAGTATTTCAAAAGTCTGTTTATATGTAAATGAGGGTTTTGACTAGTCGATGTCATTAGTGTCCCCAGACTAGTTGGCCAACTTAGGCCCCTTTCACACATCAGTATTTTGCTATCAGTCGCAATCCGTCGAATTTTGAAAAAAAGCGACTGATGCCACCGGATCCGGTTTTTTCTCATAGACTTGTATTAGCTCAGGATTGTGACGGGTGGCCTCACGTTTTATCTGTCGTTTGCTGGATCCTTCGAAAATTGTTTGTCCGGACAAAGTAACGTTTTTTTGGTGTACGTCGAAAAAACGGACAGCGACGGATCCGTCGCCATCCATCGTTTGCTCGAATGGAATCCTATGTCAAATGACGGAATCCGGCAACAGATTCGGTTTTTGTTAACTGAGCATGCTCAGATTTATTTAGCCAGTTCCGTTAGTCGGATCCGTCAAGAAAAAGAATCCGTCGCCTCAGTTTTTCACAATCTACGACGGATCCGTCCAGCCAATGGATTTTGACTGACGCCAAAAAACTGACATGTGAAAGGGGCCTTAGATGTTGCCATGCCCCTGTGGGCGTGATAACATAACATGAAAGCGCCAGTGTCATCGCTAGCGCTATCTGACCTGTCATCCGACAGTGTCTGTCTTTTTAGGATTGCATAAAAGTGCCGCCGGCCACAGTTTTGTGCACTACTGAAAAGGACATCGTTCAACAGAGGCCAGACGGAGTCCAGAGTAACTCTGCTGCCTCATTATAGTGAATGGATCTCTCGGGGGTTTCATCTTTCCCGTCACTTGGAGATTTAGATGGAAACCATAAAGTAAGTGTTCAGCGTAGAACGCCGAATCAATGTGATCCCAAACATTATGTAAAATGTTCCCAATAAAAGATTCAACTCAATCCACAAAAAAAGCAAACCCTCACTCGGTCTGTCATCTGTTAACGGAATTACAGTGTACTTCCATGTTGCTGGTAGCACAAAGGCTCTGGAAAAGCTAAATGGCTCCTCGCTCCCCAAAAGAAATTCAGCAAATTCTCCACTTCCAAATCCAAATGACCCCTCCCTTCTGAGCCCCAGTGTGCATAAACCACATTTAGCACCCACATGTTTGGCATTTCTTTAGTGATGGGAGCTTGCTTAATTTACAGGTGCGGGTCTCCAGAAGCATGAGCTGGGCATAATGTACTGGTGACTGCAACGTACTGGTCACTACAGCGTACTGGTCACTACAACGGCAGTTTGCAATTTTCACTCAGCAACGTCCACTACTGCTTGTTTCTGGAAAACACCAATGGAGTCGAAATTGTCACTACATCTGTAGATAAATTCCCAAAGGGTTATGATTTCCAAAGTAGGGTCACCTGAGGGGGGTTCTTCTTTTCTAGCACTTAAGGACTCTTTATATGGAATCCGCAAACCAGTCTAGGAAAATCTGCGCTTCAGGAGGCAAATAGGGCGCCATCACTCCCAAATCTCTCTGTATGGCTAAGTAGGACTGTACAGCCACAAATCGGGTATTTCTACATTCAGCAGAAATTGTGGACCACATTTTGATGCCTTTTTTACACATTTCCCAGAATTAAAATTAGTGTTGAGCCACCCCCCTAGTGTTCGAGTTCGGTTCGTCGAATTGGGGCGTGTTCGACGAATGTTCGTTGAACGTTCGACGAACACAATCGAACCCCATTGAAACCAATGGCAGGCAAACACAAACACATACAAACACATAGAAAACACATTAAAAGGTGTCCAAAAGCTGACAAACTGCTCAGAAGACACAACAAACACATGGAAAAGTCACAACTACATATAGTCATGCGAAAAGAAAAGAGGTGGAGGAGTAAAAGGAGGAGGAGACACAGATATAGGCATGTCATGCCCTTCTAAAATCAAGAAAGGTTGGAGTAAAAATCTAAAATCACCCTACCAATGCCCAGACGTCGTGACAAAAAAATTTAAAAAAGAAATATCTTTAGGTAGAATGGCGGTGGGTCCATTCAGAACACTTTCCTTAGAAGACATAGTGGTATCCCCGTTGGGAGTCGTGCCAAAAAAGGAACCCAATACATTCAGACTAATCCACCATTTGTCATATCCAAGGGGCAGGTCAGTAAACGACAACATCAACGCGGAACCAAGTACAGTACTATGTACTGTACCTCTTTTGACGAGGCAATCACGCGGGTCAAGAAGTTGGGAAGGGGCACCCTAATGGCCAAAACAGACATTAAGGGGGCGTTCCAGTTACTACCTGTGCCTCCGAATAGTGTCCTCCCATTGGGCTGCTTCTGTGAAGGAGCATACTACATAGATCGCTGTTTGCCCATGGGGTGCTCCATATCCTGCTCACTATTTGAGGCGTTTAGTTGCTTCCTCGAATGGGTCGTTGTGAGATCTTTTGAAACACCTGGAGTGGACCCGCAGATCCACGACAACGAACCTCCCAAGGGTGAGCTGACCAGGTAGACCACCCCCTATACAGGGAGCGTTAGGGGCAGACCCAAGGGAGACTATTGCCGCAGAAGCTGGAACCAGAAGACAGGTAGTAGGAGGTACAAAGTAGAGAAGCTGGGCGTAGGACGGACAGAGCGGGGTAAGATGAAGTGCAGTTTGATAAGAGCTGAGTACAGGCGAGACCAAAGGAGCACTGGGAAGGGGAAGACAGGAAGCAGGACAGAGACACCAGACTAACAGAGTACGGAGCAGACACTGGGAAGTCTAGACTGGATGAGGAGACAAGGAAGCCTGGGAAAGGCAGAGAAGCTGAACTGGCTGAACAGAGTGGAGACTCAGAACAGGCAGTGCATGACAGACAGGCAAGGAGCAGAGGAAGGAATCGCCTTAAATACATGGAGTGCTGAAGGACTTCCGGGTCACGGTCCTCCAGGATCACAGAGAGGAGATACAGAGCGCCTGTAAATCAGAAAGAGGAAGTGCTGGAGTGGGTGGTGTGCACGCACACCCGACGAGAACCAGGGAGCGGAGAAGAATGAAGGAGAGAACGCGCGCCTGCAGGAGGAGCGCACCGCAGCGGGTAAGTATGAGCAGGAGGAGCGGTGGTGGTCCCGGCAGCGGGCACGGCCGTGACAGTCGTCATGGCCGTGACAGTCGTCATGGCCGTGACAGTCGTCATGGACGTTTCTAAGGGGGCACATAATATCCATTACCTCGACGACTTCTTATACCTGGGCCCAAAAGATTCGCCACAGTGTGAGTACAAGCGGTAGTCCACCTGTGAGAAGGAGAGAGCTGGAGGGAGAGTGGACACCCCAGAGCCGAGGGGTTAGATTGAGAAAGGAAGAAGGAGGTGTAGCTTGCTTCATGGGTGGGGTACTCTTCTGAGTAGCAGACACTGCTATTAGGCCCAAAGTATTGCCTGGGCTAGATGCAGTTAAAAATTAGTAATTAGATAAACAGGCGGTGTAGCTTGCTTCATGGGTGGGGTACTCTGCTGAGTGGCACAAAATGCTACCAGGCCCAAAAGGATTTCCTGGGCTAGATGCAGTTAAAAATTAGTAATTAGATAAACAGGCGGTGTAGTTAGCTTCACAGGCGGGCTACTCCGCTGACGTGCAGACACTGCTCCTAGGCCCAAACTATTTACTGGGTTAGATGCAGTAAAAATTTAGATACACAGGCGGTGTAGTTAGCTTCACAGGCAGGCTACTCCACCGACGTGCAGACACTGCTCCTATGCCCAAAACTATTTACTGGGTTAGATGCAGTAAAAATTTAGATACACAGGCGGTGTAGTTAGCTTCACAGGCGGGCTACTCCGCTGACATGCAGACACTGCTCCTAGGCCCAAAACTATTTACTGGCTTAGATGCAGTAAAAATTTAGATACACAGGCGGTGTAGTTAGCTTCACAGGCAGGCTACTCCGCCGACGTGCAGACACTGCTCCTAGGCCCAAAACTATTTACTCGGTTAGATGCAGTAAAAATTTAGATACACAGGCGGTGTAGTTAGCTTCACAGGCAGGCTATTCCGTTGACGTGCAGACACTGCTCCTAGGCCCAAAACTATTTACTGGGTTAGATGCAGTAAAAATTTAGATACACAGGCGGTGTAGTTAGCTTCACAGGCGGGCTACTCCGCTGATGTGCAGACACTGCTCCTAGGCCCAAAACTATTTACTGGGTTAGATGCAGTAAAAATTTAGACACACGCGGTGTAGTTAGCTTCACAGGCGGGCTACTCCGCTGACATGCAGACACTGCTCCTAGGCCCAAACTATTTACTGGGTTAGATGCAGTAAAAATTTAGATACACAGGCGTTGTAGTTAGCTTCACGGCGGGCTACTCCGCTGGCGTGCAGACACTGCTCCTAGGCCCAAAACTATTTACTGGGTTAGATGCAGTAAAAATTTAGATACACAGGCGGTATAGTTAGCTTCACAGGCGGGCTACTCCGCTGACGTGCAGGCACTGCTCCTAGGCCCAAAGTTATTTACTGGCTTAGATGCAGTAAAAATTTAGATACACAGGCGGTGTAGTTAGCTTCACGGCGGGCTACTCCGCTGGCGTGCAGACACTGCTCCTAGGCCCAAAACTATTTACTGGGTTAGATGCAGTAAAAAATTTAGATACACAGGCGGTATAGTTAGCTTCACAGGCGGGCTACTCCGCTGACGTGCAGACACTGCTCCTAGGCCCAAAGTTATTTACTGGCTTAGATGCAGTAAAAATTTAGATACACAGGCGGTGTAGTTAGCTTCACAGGCAGGCTACTCCGCCGACGTGCAGACACTGCTCCTAGGCCCAAAACTATTTACTGGGTTAGATGCAGTAAAAATTTAGATACACAGGCGGTGTAGTTAGCTTCACAGGCAGGCTACTCCGCCGACGTGCAGACACTGTTCCTAGGCCCAAAACTATTTACTCGGTTAGATGCAGTAAAAATTTAGATACACAGGCGGTGTAGTTAGCTTCACAGGCAGGCTATTCCACCGACGTGCAGACACTGCTCCTATGCCCAAAACTATTTACTGGGTTAGATGCAGTAAAAATTTAGATACACAGGCGGTGTAGTTAGCTTCACAGGCGGGCTACTCCGCTGACGTGCAGACACTGCTCCTAGGCCCAAAACTATTTACTGGCTTAGATGCAGTAAAAATTTAGATACACAGGCGGTGTAGTTAGCTTCACAGGCAGGCTACTCCGCCGACGTGCAGACACTGCTCCTAGGCCCAAAACTATTTACTCGGTTAGATGCAGTAAAAATTTAGATACACAGGCGGTGTAGTTAGCTTCACAGGCAGGCTATTCCGTTGACGTGCAGACACTGCTCCTAGGCCCAAAACTATTTACTGGGTTAGATCAGTAAAAATTTAGATACACAGGCGGTGTAGTTAGCTTCACAGGCGGGCTACTCCGCTGATGTGCAGACACTGCTCCTAGGCCCAAAACTATTTACTGGGTTAGATGCAGTAAAAATTTAGACACACGCGGTGTAGTTAGCTTCACAGGCGGGCTACTCCGCTGACATGCAGACACTGCTCCTAGGCCCAAACTATTTACTGGGTTAGATGCAGTAAAAATTTAGATACACAGGCGTTGTAGTTAGCTTCACGGCGGGCTACTCCGCTGGCGTGCAGACACTGCTCCTAGGCCCAAAACTATTTACTGGGTTAGATGCAGTAAAAATTTAGATACACAGGCGGTATAGTTAGCTTCACAGGCGGGCTACTCCGCTGACGTGCAGGCACTGCTCCTAGGCCCAAAGTTATTTACTGGCTTAGATGCAGTAAAAATTTAGATACACAGGCGGTGTAGTTAGCTTCATGGCGGGCTACTCCGCTGGCGTGCAGACACTGCTCCTAGGCCCAAAACTATTTACTGGGTTAGATGCAGTAAAAAATTTAGATACACAGGCGGTATAGTTAGCTTCACAGGCGGGCTACTCCGCTGACGTGCAGACACTGCTCCTAGGCCCAAAGTTATTTACTGGCTTAGATGCAGTAAAAATTTAGATACACAGGCGGTGTAGTTAGCTTCACAGGCAGGCTACTCCGCCGACGTGCAGACACTGCTCCTAGGCCCAAAACTATTTACTGGGTTAGATGCAGTAAAAATTTAGATACACAGGCGGTGTAGTTAGCTTCACAGGCAGGCTACTCCGCCGACGTGCAGACACTGTTCCTAGGCCCAAAACTATTTACTCGGTTAGATGCAGTAAAAATTTAGATACACAGGCGGTGTAGTTAGCTTCACAGGCAGGCTATTCCGTTGACGTGCAGACACTGCTCCTAGGCCCAAAACTATTTACTGGGTTAGATGCAGTAAAAATGTAGATACACAGGCGGTGTAGTTAGCTTCACAGGCGGGCTACTCCGCTGAAGTGCAGACACTGCTCCTAGGCCCAAAACTATTTACTGGGTTAGATGCAGTAAAAATTTAGACACACGCGGTGTAGCTAGCTTCACAGGCGTGCTACTCCGCTGACGTGCAGACACTGCTCCTAGGCCCAAAACGATTTCTTGGGTTAGATGCAGTAAAAATTTGGATACACAGGCGGTGTAGCTAGCTTCACAGGCGGGCTACTCAGATGACTACCAGACAATGCTACTAAGCCCAAAAAGATTCACTGGGTTAGATGCAGTAAAAATTGAGATACACAGGCGGTGTAGCTAACTTCACAAGCAGGCTACTCAGATGACTACCAGACAGTGCTACAAGCCGAAAAGGATTGGCTGAGCTAGATTACACCAAATGCAAAAAAGTGCTATGAACTGCTGTAACCTACCCTGAAAAGGGCTGATATTACAACTAGTCCCTGACTCCCTAAACCTGTCTCTCAGAAAACTTGCTTGCAAAAAAAGTCTCTTTGCCAACAGCTGCAGCGGTGCCGTCTAACACTAAGCTGCAGCAGTGAGGAGATGGTGGCGACGGGGAAAATGGCTGGTTCTTATAGGGCAAGAACATGTGACATACACAGCCAATGACACATGCCCTTGCTTGTGTGCATCACATGCACATTGCTGTGTGTGTGCACTGCTGATAGGCTGAGAGACTACACCGCCCCACTGTAAATGCGGGGAAAAAAGGAGATCGGCATTATTTCAGCACAGATCTATCCCCCGCTATACACTGAAACAGTCTATTAACAATGATAAACAGTTTTAATGTGCAAATAAAGCTAGGCTTTTGGTGAACGAACAGTTATTGAACAGAGACTCGAATAGCCGAATTTTGAGCAAATTGTTTGAGTTCGTCAAACGACTCGAACACCGCCCAAAACAGCTCGAATTTGAAATTGGCGAACAGTTCGACTCGAACACCGCTCATCTCTATTTAAAATGTAAAACTTGGGGCTAACACACAATCTTGGTGTTAAAAATGTAAATTATTTTTTCTTTACTACCCAATGGTATAAAAGTCTGTGACACACCTGTGGTGTCAATATAATCACTGTACCCCTCGATTAATTAATTGAGAGATTTAGTTTGTAAAATGGGGTTACTTATGGGGAGTTTTGCTGGTCTGGCACCTCCGGGGCTCTACCAATGTAACATGGCACCCTCAAACAAGTGCAGAAACGGCACTGTAATATGGCACTACTTTCCTTGTGAGCTTTGCACTGTGCCTCAAAAGTAGTTTTCAACCACATATGGGGTATCTGTGAACTCAGGAGAAAATGGACCCCAAAATTTGTTGTGCAATTTCTCCTGTTACCCTTGTGAAAATGCAAAATTTGGAGCTAAAAAAGATTTATTTGGGAAAAATTTGATTTTTTTTTTTCATTTACCGTATTTAAATTTCCACGGCTCTACATTATAAACTTCTGTGAAGCACCTGTGGGTTCAAGGTGCTCAATACACAGCTAGATAAGTTCCCCAAGGGGTCTAGATTCCAAAATGTGGTATCTTGTGGGGGTTTCCACTGTTTAGGCAAATCAGCGGCTCTCCAAACGCGACTTGGCATCCGCTAATTATTCCAGGAAATTTTACATTCAAAAAGTGAAATGGTACTGCTTCCCTTCCGAACGCTGCCGTACAGTGGTTTTACCCCACGTATGGGGTATCGGCATGCTCAGGAAAAATTGCACAACAAATAGTATCATCCATTTTCTCCTGTTACTTTTGTAAAAGTTTAAAAAATTAGGTCTAAAGGAAAATTTTTGTGAAAGAAAGTTAAATGTTTATTTTTTCCTTCCACGTTCCATTAATTCCTGTGAAGCACCTGAAGATTTAATAAACTTCTTGAATGTGGTTTTGCGCACCGTGAGGGGTGCAGTTTTTAGAATTGTGTCACTTTTGGGTATTTTCTGTCATGTAAGCCCCTCAAAGTCACTTCAAATGTGAGGTGGACCCTTAAAAAAATGGTTTTGCAAATTTTGTTGTAAAAATGAGAAATCGCTGCTCCTTTTAACCCTTCAAACGTCCTAACAAAAAAAAAAATTATGTTTCAAAAATTGTGCTGATGTTAATTAGACATGTGGGAAATGTTATTTATTAACTATTTTGTGTGACGTGACTCTCCGATTTAAGGGCATAAAAATTAAAAGTTTGAAAATTGTGAAATTTTCGCCAAATTTCCGATTTTTTTCACAAGTAAATGCAAGTCATATCAAAGAAATTTTACCACTATCATCAAGAACAATATGTCGAGAGATAAGTCTCAAAATCAGTGGGATCCATTGAAGCATTCTTGGGTTATGACCTCATACAGTGACACTGGTCAGAATTGTACAATTTGACCTGGTCAGGAAGGTGAAAACAGGCTTCTGGGTAAAGGGGTTAAAATGGATAAATATAATGGAGATGGTGGGCAAAATTCGAGGTTTAAACAAAACAAACTGCGCAGGAGAGCCAAGCCAGAAGCAATGACCTGGCAATAGGGATTAAAATTGCAGCTGAGCTCTACTGTATATTCTGAGCTCAAAAAGTGTTTCTTTCATATTAAGTAATGGTGACATGACTTGAGGGAATCTGTTAGCAGGATTTCACACCCTAAACTATTTGTATGTGCATGTAGCTTTTTCAAAGACAAGTCCAGCAATTCTTTTACATGGCCGGTCTGTTCCTCTGTTACTGAGAAACCAGCGATTGAATTGATACACAAATGGCTATGGTAGTTTGGCCAAGTGTGATTCGAAAATCCGAAACACCAGTGAAACACATGATGCAGTAACGATGACTTCCCACGCACTATTGGTACCTCTTGGAGGCCGCTGCTAATGGCCTACGATATAGTGTGGTGGAGGAGACGAGCAAGAAAGCAGGAGAGGCCATTATAGATAACAACAGAAAGTCTTTTAAAGAGGTAGATGTTGAAAAGACAAACATATACCTGAGTGTCAGGTGGAATGTCTGACCGCAGCTCCATTCATTCTCTTTGGAGATTCCAAAAAAAACAAGTGCAGTGCTCGCAGCCACTGAGGGAATGAATGGATCAGCGGTCGAGTCGCACATGCCATTCCAGTCTAATGGGGATAAAAGTTCCACATTCTGAAAATTGGTCCAAGCAGTAAGGGTATGTGCACACGTCTGGATTTCTTGCAGAAATTTCCTGAAGAAAACCGGAAATTTTCTGCAAGAAATCCGCATTTTTTTTTTTTGCGTTTTTTTTCCGTTTTTTTAGCATTCTGCAAGCGTAATTAGCTTGCAGAATGCTAAAGTTTTCCAAGCGATCTGTAGCATCGCTTGGAAAACTGACTGACAGGTTGGTCACACTTGTCAAACATAGCGTTTGACAAGTGTGACCATCTTTTTACTATAGATGCTGCCTATGCAGCATCAATAGTAAAAGATAGAATGTTTAAAAATAATAAAAAAAATAAACAAAATGGTTATACTCACCTGCAGGCGTCCGTTCCTATAGATGCCGGTGTGGTTCAGGACCTTCCATGACGTTGCGGTCACGTGAGCAGTCACATGACCGGTCTCGACCAATCACAAGACCGTGACGTCATCGCAGGTCCTTCACCGCACACCAGCTATAGAAACCGAAGCGGCAGCATGCAGCGGAGAGGCAGGAAGACATCGAAGGTGAGTATAGGACTATTTTTTATTTTAATTCTTTTTTTTGGACCAATTATATGGTGCCCAGTCTGTGGAGGAGAGTCTCCTCTCCTCCACCCTGGGTACCAACCGCACGTAATCTGCTTACTTCCCGCATGGTGTGCACAGCCCCGTGCGGGAAGTAAGCAGATCAATGCACTTCCAGGTGTGCGGAATCCCCTGCAATTCCGCATTTTAATTAACATGTTGCTTTTTTTTCCGCGATGCGATTTTTTCGCGGAAAAAAAGGCTACATTTGCACAAAAAATGCGGAATACACTGAAAATAATGGGAGGCATATGTTAGCGTTTTTTCGCGTTTTTATCACGTTTTTATAGCGAAAAAAACGCGAAAAAAACGTGAAAAATACTTAACGTGTGCACATGGCCTAAGACTTCCACCAATCAATACATTATCACTTATCCTGTGGAGAGGTGTTTACTTTTTTCACATATGCAAATTGCCTCTTCTGGGAAAAAGAGGACTTAACTCTATAGCGCCACCTGTTGGAAGTAGCGATCCTACAAGTCACAATCAACCCTTTAACGAGTCGGGCAATATGACCTAGGATAAAAGCCAAATCAGTATCTCAATTCGCAGACACGGTGTTTCGGGCTGTTGGCCCTCGTCAGTGCGAAGCATGAGAACTGATTTGGCTAGGTGAGAGGCTCTGGACTGGGGTCTAAGGGGTAACGTTTCTCCTTATGGAGAGTGACATACCAGCTGGCTTGTCAAGGTAAGGAGGCTTATTCGCCGTGCAATGCTCCTCTGGGAAATTAAATATGCAAATTGACTCTTCTGAGAAAAAGAGGACTTAACTCTATAGCGCCACCTGTTGGAAGTAGCGATCCTACAAGTCACAATCAACCCTTTAAAGAGTCAATATGACTTAGGATAAAAGCCAAATCAGTATCTCAATTCGCAGACACGGTGTTTCGGGCTGTTGGCCTACTTTTTTCACAGAACTGTAAGTGCGTCACTGCCGCTGTGTTCCAAGTATTTACTCTCTAATGGATATAAAGAATCTTCTCCTAATTAATATCAGAGAGAACAAATGAATGCCATGCACAACACAATCCACTATACCAGGGGTGGGGAACCTAAGGCCCCATTTACGGCCCTCAATTACCTTTTATCAGGTCCTCAAGCAGATTCTTAGAGACCGCATTCTTGGGCAAGGAGCTGTATTTTGATTGCCACAAGCTTCTTAATTTCTTCTTACTCTGTTAGCACACACACACAGTGTTCACTACTCAACTTTGAAGGGCATGCAGTGAAAGATTACATCCTGAAACCAGTGTCAGAGTCAGGATGAACTTTGTGGGTGCAGTTTGTACGACCCCGAAGGGTGGTATAAATATCCAAATGGCCCTTCGCAGAAAAAAGATTCCCCACCCCTGCACTATACCAAGAAAAAAAACTGCAACATGCAGGGAAAATATACCACCACACCATGACCAGACCACATAGTGACTGAATAATACCACATACAAGGGATATATACCACCGCACCATGACTAGACCACATATTGCCACCACATAGTGACCAAATAATACCACATACAAGGAACAAATACCGCCACACCATGACCAGACCACATATTACCACCACATAGTGACAGAATAAAACCACATACAAGAAGCAAATACTGCCAAATGATGACGAGACCACATATTACCAGCATATAGCAACCAAATAATACCACATACAAGGAGAAATACCGTGACTGGACTACTTATTCCGCCAAATACTACAATACTGATCATGAATATAAACCACAATACTAACAACACTGTTATTACTACCAGTGACATTATACACAAGAGCTCTGTATGTAGTATACATTTTATAGTGTAAGTGTACAGGTATGGTGATCACCAATGACATTATACACAGAAGCTCTGTACATGGTGTCAGTGTACAGGTAATACAGTGATCATCAGTGACATTACACACAGGAGCTCTGCATATAGTGTACAGGTAATAAAGTGATCACCAGTGACATTATACACAGGAGCTCTGTATATAGTGTATAGTGTGCGTGTACATGTAGTACACTGACTCACCAGTGACTTCTGTAGTTGAAGTCCTTCATCTTCACTTTTCTTCTACATCCAGCACAGACTGCCATCATTCCTTCCAGCCAGGACTCATCTCTGTAGAAAATAACACACAGTTATCAATAGCTGATCGCTTCCAGAGCGCCATTTATTTAATATTCCATAGCCTGACCCCCTATATCCCTTGTCCATCCTGGTCCCCATATATGCAGCCTGACCCCCCAGATATTCAGAATGGCCCACCCCCATATAATCTACCCCCATGTATCCATCCTGTCCCCCATATGTCTCTTGTCCTGGCCCCCCTTCATATGTGCATCCTGGCCCCTATCTATGCACCCTTGTCTTGGCCCCTCTTACCTACCTGCGCTCCCTGCGCCGCGTGGCGTCCTCATTTTGGAGGGCCGGTGTGCTCATTTTAAAATGGCCGCCAACCTAGCAGAGACCGGCGGTTGATGTGAGTGCACCCGTTGCATGCAGTACATATCACTGACATCATAGGCCAGCGAAGTCAGACGCACACGCATCAGTGTTCATTGGGATGTGCAACGCTGCAGTTCAGGTAATGAACGCTGTGTGTGCGTGCTCCTGCACATATTCTGTCTGTGCCGTTAAAGGGCCCATGCCCCTAAAAACAGCAGATTTTTTTCTTCTTTCCCCCTCTATTTCTCTGGTTCACAGCAAGGGCCCACTGGGAATTTCCTTGATACCCCACCAGGCCAGTCTGACCCTGATGGAGGAATTGACTGGTCATGTAAAGGTATTGCTGGCGATTACCTTTAATGGACAATGAAAGCGTTATGCAGATCCACTCTATGGTAAAAATTAGTAAATCTTTGCATTCAGATGATGGACCCACGCATAATTTTTACTTTAAGACCCATGAGATCCAAGCTCACGTTTGGGTATAAGTTATTATAGAAACGTAACGGAAAATATGTAATAGACACAATTTCCATTAAGCCTCTATTAAGGATACACCATAATGCTTTATCAGAAGCAGTATGTTGCCATTTTATCCTTTAACTTGAACGACACCTGAATGGAACCAAATATAGCCATAGTAGTCAATTGGATCCCTGATAAAAAGGATCATTTTTTTGTAGGAGTTCCAAGATTTTTTGTTTGTTTGTTTCTATAACAAAACTGAAAAATAGAACTCTAAAAATTAGTTTGAACCCAGTCTAATTGTAGATTATCTAAATCGCAGTCCCTAATAGTTGCCTGAAGCAGTACCCATATTCCTTTCTTTGCCTTATAAAAATATGTACACTTATTTCATATTGACCTGCATATTATGTTTCATACCCTAGATGAGGTATCTTCTAGTTCCTGATCCTAAATGACTTCAGAAAAGGCAGATAAATGAATATACACTCTACTCTCACTATCTATGAAGCGATTTTATATGATTCGAGATACCGTAATTTATACAGTATAACTCACTGGCACAAAATGGCTTGCATACAAGATGCAACCATAACAAGTAGCCATTACTATAATCCCTTCTGTAGACCAGAGCTACTCATGAACAGTATTCCGCAGACCTAGTTTTCACAGTCGCATTCTAGTCTATCCTCCAGTGCTCGTCTCATTTTCATCTGCCCTACCTTCTCATTTAAGTCATTATATTGCAGAAAGGTATGCAACTGGTTCTTAAGAATGCCTTTAAAATCCTGAGGCAAATGTACTGTATAAAGTCACATGTAGAAAATTTGTCATA